>NC_066396.1:41626819-41841327 GCF_013377495.2 Cygnus atratus
GTAAGTACATACAGTGATGGAATGGGTGAACAGAAAGTGTTTCCATGAACCAGAGCCCGATGGAGAGGTGTAGATGACAATATGTTACATTTATTTGAATATTCCAAATAGAGGCACTGCATACATGCAATATAGCCAGATTTTTGTTTCACAGGTAAAAATCATAATCTTTAGAATTCCTCAAAACCTTTTTGAAAAGTCAGATAATAATGTTACTGCTGCAATGTGTAGTTGTAATGTTTTGGAACAAATATGCAGCCCTGATGTAATACATGTTTGGTCTGTCTGTTACTATCTACTCAAGTTGTGTCATCAATAAATGCTTCATCAGTGAATGTATGTAAGTAAGCCCCTGACTGCTTTCAATATTGCTGACAGAAAGTGTGGAGTTCTTTTTTGTATGTGATACCTAAGTGCTTCAAGAGAAAATCCTTAAGACTTTCTGTTCTGCAGCTGACTTGTTTTTACTGCCTTCTTTTGTATTAGTTAAAACAAAAGATCTTTCAAGGTGAAGTTGAATGCACCCTCCAGAATTGAGAGGTTGTCTGTTGGTCATAAGGCTGTAAGTAGGGAAAGGTTAAGATAGCTAAAATGATTGTTCACAACTAGCATCAAAGGAGATGGACAAGAGACTAAATGCACTGAACAATTTACTGACATCAGGCCTGTTATAGAAACTGACAGTACATATCTCAGAGAAGGTTCTTACAATAAACTATCTCTAATCTCTGTTCTAAGTGGGGAAAAAGTAGTCCCTACTTTTTGAAAGTCTACTTCATTAGCAGACTAAGTATGTTCATACTCAACGGTAACCCTTTAAATGATGTTTTGCAGCACATTTCTCCACTATACCTAAAACACATTTCAATGTTAAGAATAAATTGCAGAAATTTAATTACTCCAATGAATAGAGTTAGTCATTTTTATTACTACATATAAACTGACAAAGATATATTTCTTTATCTGCAGGTTTATGTTGCCTACAGAAACTAGTAACCATTTCATTCCTATTAAGCTTGTTACCAATTTATAAATAATAGGAAAAAAAAAAAAAGTTGGCAGTTTTCATCATCATTTATCTTTAAAGTCTTAGATCTGTTCTTAACTTTAATTTTGCGTCTTTTAAGGCTCATATTCTCAGAAATAGTAGCATTGCATTGTATGTTATCATTTTAGCTCAGAATGTATGGTTTAAAACAGATCTAATCTTCCCACTTAATTTATTTCAGTTTTACACCATATTAACTATTTTACTTTTCTATAAAGCCAAATAAGATTACCTAGCATGATGAATACACTTCAAGTGGTATTGATTGTTCAGTCCACATGGCAAAACTGAAGTATTCGCTGTAAACCATTTATGATGTGGACGTTGTATCCTCATTGGAAAGAGCTGCTGCTATATTACTGCCTGCATTAACTGTTAATATGGATAGAGCTTTTTACTCACAAATGCTTGCAGTGAATGAGAACAGAGTCATATCTAGTCAATGCCATTCACTCAAATTCTTCTTGGTGTATTAGCCATACACCTGCCATATTGTCAAAAATGTTTCAAAAATGTAAAGATTTTAAAACGAACAACAACAGCAAGGAAAATAATGTACATTTTAAATCTCTCCTTTTGTAGTTCAATAATATGTTAATATCTTCCATGTATGGAGTGCTACATCTTACCTCTCTCTGTGTTTGTTTCAGAGGAAAGATCCTTACTGTCTGTCTTCTTTTCAGATTGCTTTCTGGTTTTACTACACAACCAATTAGTAACAACTATGCTTCTGAAGATTTATCTTCTTCAGAGAAATGACAAGGAGTCCATCCTCCATGAAACTACACTTGAAAGCAACTTGTGTCAACAAGTTTAAACCTAGCGGTGCTCCATGTACAAAGATTTCAACGCTATCCGCTGAAGCTTCAGGTTCATTCAGCTGGAGCTCAGCTAGACTCAATCTATCTAGGCATGAGAAAAGTGGGGTTTTACCAGGACAAAAAATTACTCCAGAAGTGAGTAAGTGTGGCTTGTGACTAGTATGTTTGCAATACATGTAAGAGATTTCAACCAAACTATATTGGTGAAAGAAGAAAATCTGACAATGGTTTCTCAATGCAGTGTTAGAGTGAGATTTGAATTTGAATTTTCTATCAGAGAGAAGCTAAGAAGATGGCCAGGGTTAACACAGTTGGTAATCTCAACTGCTTGTCATCTCCTGTACAGCTGGAGCACATACAATGGAACTTAGTTCTGACAGAGCCACCATGATTGACAACAGAATTGCTCTGTCTTCTGGAACTGTACAACATAGAAGGATCTCCAGATGAATTATTCATTCAAGCTTCCACCAACAAGAAGCAAGTTGCCTTTGATTCAAATGGGATTTTGATAAGTGGGGTGCTGTTGATAATATTGAACAGAGAGTGGTATGATGATAATAACCCTGAAAGGAATGTGAGAACTGCATCAGCTATGTAAATTCAAAGCTACTTAAAACAAACAACAACAACAAAAACATAACCCACACAATGGGAAATTGTATAATAGTTAAGAGAACAATATTTTGAAATCCATGTCAGTAAGTTTATGTGAAAAAGGAAGAATGAAGAATTCTAAAACACAATCTTATTTAAAAAATAAAATAAAATTCTCTCCAGTTCAAGAGAGATTGTTGTCTAACTCATTTCAGCAAAATAAAATCAAACAATAATTTTGGTACTATTTTTGAGTTGTTTTTTTTTCAGCAAAAGATTAATCAACCACTGTTCTGCATAGGAACACATTAGTAGGTTCAAAAGTACGTAACAGATTTTATTAGTTGGAAGAGACAACAATTCAACGTGCAGTTTGGAGAGGTGAAAATTTAGAGAATCTAAACTGTGTCACAGAATGAAATGAAGCATTCACCCACTACACAGATCCAGCCAGATAGCTCTAGGTATGCTCTGACACCACCTTTATGGGCAACATTTTCATAGGATGTCAAAATTGATCTCTTCTAGAGTTGGGAGCATTCTGGAGTTGTCAGCCAACCTGAAATACTGAGAAATTTAAACTTGCTGAAACATTATATTTGAAGAAAATAATTTATTTTGCTGCACATTTTTAATTGAGAAAGAAATACTAAGATTCTGCATGATGATATTTGACATGTACCTTACATTACTTTTTTTTTTTTTTTTAACAGTCAGAAATATGAAGAATTCATTGTATGTCTGACAAAGTTTGTGAGCTCTTATATTGGGTTTATGTGACAAGGTTTCTAGGGGGCCACAGGGGTGTCTGCCATAAGCAGAGCCCAGCAGCTGCCCCATGTCAGATCGGAGCCAGTTCCAGCCAGGTCCAAAAGGGACCTGCGGCTGGCCAGAGCCAAGCCATGTGAGCAGCGCTGGATGCATTGTTGTGAGAAAGGGAAAAAGTGCTGCCCAAGAACAGCTGGGAGAGAGGAGTGAGAAAATGCGAGAAAAAACAACCAAGCCGACACCAAGGTCAGAAGTTCCCCTGCAGCCTGTGGAGAGGCCCCTGGTGGAGCAGGCTGTCCCCCTGCAGCCCACGGGTCCCACATGGAGCAGATCTCCACGCTGCAGCCTGTGGAGGAGCCCGCGCTGGAGCAGGTGGATGTGGCCTGGAGGAGTCTGCGGCCCATGGAGAGCCCCCGCAGGAGCAGGCCCCGGGTTGGAGCTGCAGCCCGTGGAGAGGAGCCCACACAGGAGCAGGGGATCTGGGGTGAGCTGTGCTGGAGCAGTTTGCTCCTGGGGGATGGACCCCGTGGTACAGACTCAATGCGGCTATCATAGCCAATCCAAACTATAGAGGAAAGACACTGTGATATTAACATTCCAATTTTTCATTAAATTATAGTATTGAGAATTGCTTTTCCTTTTAGACAGTGCAAGCTTTAGGAGAAGGCAAAAATTCCAAGAGTAGAATAAAGCACTAGATAGAAGGTTGATAAATGGGAATATAATCTGAGGATAGCTCAGAGAAGCAACAGGAAAAATTTTGTTTAGGAAAAGAGGTTCATACAAGGTTGGTCACCTGCAGAAAGTACACCCTCTTAGAAAAGCAACCTTGCTTTAAGGCCTTTGAGATTTAAGGCCTTAGTATACTGTGAGTTGGAGGAGAACCTTTACCTGCCCAGCAGGTTAAACCACACACAAAAACAGAATTCAACACTGTTATCTTTCTGTGTCATTTCCTCTTAATACTGTCTTTTAGAAATGTTATTTCTCATTTATATAACAGATGTAATGTTAAGAATGAATATTTTAAATTTTTTTTTGGTTTGTAGACAACTAAATCCAAAGTTAACATGGGCAGTGGACATCGGGCGGTGGGCACAAATGGAAAGACAGGAGGTTCCATCTGAATATCAGGAAGCACTTCTTTACTGTGCGGGTGCTGAGCACTGGGACAGGTTGCCCCTAGAGGTGGTCGATTCTTGTCGTGTTAAGGGATGTAGCTGATTAACCGTTACGGGTCCTGTCGGATTCAGGGTACTGAACTATCACAATCACAGATTCACCAATAACGCATTAACCAATATGGGTCTGGTTGGATTCAGAGCACTGAACTACCACGGTCAGGGATTCACCATAACGTATTACCGCTCTTACTCTAGTCACGTTCAATGAGAACTATCACAGCTAGGGACAATGCAGTTAGGTACAATTTATTACAGCAACAGGTACACAGGTTCTTTGGATTGCTGGTGATAGTTACTGTCTGCAAAAGCAAGCTAGCATGCATGAAATACACATGTGCGCAGCCTGGCAATTAACGCGTTAAAAGGCACAAAGACTCTATAGAGATTTCTAAGTTTCTGCGGAGACGCACAGTATAACCAAGTGTTCAAGTCTCACTCACCCAAAGGTGTCCCAATGTGGGGGAGGGGTGGGGGGGGAAGAGAAGCTCAGCCCGTCAACTGATCCCAGGAGTCAGGAGGTCCTCAGGATGGTATATTCCCTCGTGATGATATCTCCCCTGACGGTGGTATCTTCCCTAACAATGGTATCTTCCCTGACATCCCCTCTCTCTTAGGCCAATTTATATTATTTTTCTATCTTTTAGGTGGAGCTTGAGTGACTCTAGTCAAGCATAGTTATGATTGGTGAAAAGTTTTCCCATCTCTGTTTAAAGGTGTAGGCTCCAAGAAATTCAGAGCACAAGAGCACATGCTCAGTGAGGGGTGGTCGCACCTTGGAGGCGGATAGCTTTTGGGATGGAGGTGTGTTTTGGTATTATAATGATATTATAATGAGCAAAAGTACACTAGAGTACAGCATTTGTCAAAACATGACAGGTCGTTGGCTCAGGGTAGCAAAAAGTGCAGCTTATCTGTTTTGGTGTGCACAAGAACAATCAAGTACCCACCTGGTCACAGAGCCTAGCTGTGGTGTCTCCACTCCACTCTACGCTCTGTACTGTTTCTTAGAGCCAGCACACCAGGTTCCCCCAGTGTGATAGCATCTAAGGTTGGAAGCCTAGGGAACGCTCAGGTAATGCAGCTATGCCCTACCCTGAAAGCCTCTTCAATGCTGTACATTTTCTGTAAAATGTGAATATTAGTTTTATCTTACCACGATTCTCCGTCCTTGGAAATTCTTTTATAGCTATCTGAACATCTTCCTTGGCAATCTGCGCTGGGTGAGCCTGCTTGAGCAGGAGTGTTGGACTAGATGACCGCTATGGCTCCCTTCAAACCTCAGCCATCCTAGTGTCTCTGTCTGGGGCTTTCCCACTGGCAACAAGGGCAAGCGCTTCTCCTCTGACAGCCCTTGGAGCAGCTGAGTCAGGGCGCGTGTTAACGAGGTCACCAAGGCTCCCCTGACTCCATAGCTGGGCTGCCCATTTCCAGGCCTTCATGCTCAGGGATTCCAGCCTCTCCTTACAGGACCTGACAGACCTGAGGTTGAAAACCACCCACAAGGCCACTGTCCGTGCTATGGGTTCTATCTGCATATTTAAGAATTATCATAAAAATATACTCTTACATCACAATCATCATAATCTTCATGGAGTTCACTTACATCAAAGATCAAATAATAACAAAAATAAACAAACAAAAAAACAAACAAACCTCCATACCAAAATATGAACAAAATTGTCACACCAACAATGTGCACAATTCACACACACTCCACTCCTTCTCCCTTCACCACATTACAATAACACATATTCTTCACAACTATTACATCATGAATTCTTCACAATTACTACATTCTTAGACAATGTCCAGTCTATGTTTTGTCCATTTCTTCTCCCAGTTTTCATCCTTATCTCAAATTACTCAATCTTCAGGTTGGGTGACAAAAAGGACTGCCTACCCCAAGCCTACTGGGTTTGGGGGGTTTGGAGGGAATCTAGATGCTGTGCCAGCTCTGCTCAGCAATAGACAAAACATTGGTGTGATATTAGTGCTTTTCTAGCTACAATTGCAGAGCACAGCACTTTGTGGGCTGCTGTGTGGAAAGTGAACTTCATCCCTCCCAGTGCAGTTATCTTTACTCATACTAAATATCACAGTAATTTTTGTAGCAGACCCTTTGAAAATGACCAACATATTACTGCTCAGCATAAGAGAAGACTATTAGCTCTTGTCCAATATTCAGCTATCTTTTACAGTTGGCGCTTACATATGGCCTGATTTCCAACATACTACACATTTCACTGATTGATTTCACTGGAAGCAGTGGCAAGAACTACACTAGTTGAAGACTTGGAAATTTGTTCAGATGTCTAAATGTCAATTTAAGGGCTAAAGTTGTAGAAATTTGAAAGTCTTTTCCTTTACTTACGAATTGCCTGAGAAACAGAGTTCACTAGAAAATCTGTCAAATATATATATATATAATTTGCACTTCAATAATAGCAGCTAGAATATGGTGCTAAAATATGGTCATGGTTTTTGTAAAAGTATATATATATTTTTAAATACTAATCTTTTCATTGTATAATGGATTAGCTTTTAGTGTTCACTTCTGAAAGTTTGGTGTAGGTCAGTCTCTTCTAAAGTAATCCATCAAATGCTTTGATCCTCCGAAGACGTGAAGTCTTATTGATATTGCTAGTGCCTCAACTCTGTGAAGTGTAATGCATGTCAAAACTACTGTACAGGCCTGTGTAGCAAAACAGAGAAAAAAAAATATTCTTAATGAAAACTGCTGTGAATATTTTCAGTAATCATATAAGGTATTTACTGGTTAAATGGTTAGATCTCCTTTTAAGTTTTGGCTAACTTAAGCGTAGAAGAATGTAATGTTTAATACAATGTTTAATACAATACAATACAAATACAAATGTTTAATACAATAGAAAATTTAGAACAGGGTCATAATACTACATTTTAGATTTGAAGTTTTACTATGGCATCTGTGATATATCATTCATATTCTCCTTTTGTAAACCCAAACCACAACTTGTAATTCTATTTGAATTCTCAATTCTTTATGTAGACTTTTGCAGACTAGTTTTGCAAGTCTGGTATAATATTCATATGAGCCCCAAGAACGATCATATATGATGCAAAAACAGAACACAGAATTAAGAACATCACTTTGGACAATAAGCACGATACAGACTGCTGGAGGATAACATCCTCCTTTTTATGACAAAAAAGTGTTAAATTGTTTCTCTGTATAAAAGCGATTCACCAATGATTTTGAAAAGGGGTAAATGAATGCGTCAGAAATTTTATTTCATTTTGAAGAAGTTTAATCTTTACTGCAATTGATTATATTCTCTTTGACTGGCATACTTCAGGGGAGATCCTAGTTTCATCCGTATGTACTTTGTCCACCTGCACTCATTAACCTTTTACCTGGTGCAATGATAATGGAACATGTGTTAGTATTGAATGCATAATTATGCACTCATAGGTGTATAGAAGCTCCAGAGAAACTGAAACTAGTTCTTATTTCTCTCTACTCTCTTCTGTCAACAGACTATTTCCATTTAATTTACATGAGCAGGACAAAGATTATAACTTCACATTGCTCTAGTAGTCCTACGATATGAACTTGACTGCATTTAACATCATTTCTAACATGCAGGCTCAGTTCTGCATTTTAGAGAGAGCATTTTCCTGGGAATCAGTGAGAGCATTAGTTAAGAGCGAGTCATTGGGTGGCTGAGTAAACCAAGACTGGCAAACAAGTTATAATTTTAATGGGACTAGAAGTGAAAGCTACGTTCATTTTTTGCATGACTTTGTTTCAGTAAACTCACTTGCTATGCTAATATATTTGGCCTAGCACTAGGAAATGTAAACTTTTTTTTTTTAAAGCAATATATTACAGCATTTATAGTAATGTTGCTTTTTCTTTTTTTTTTTTCACCTAAAAAAAAGGAAAATTATAAATAAAGGAGACTCTCTTTGTGTGTCTCAATATATCCGTCAGAGTACACATCTTAAAAAGTTCAATAATGACTAAATAAAATAGAATAATGAATAATAGAATAAATAATGAGTAAATAAAAGAACAATAATGACTAAAACGTATGAATAGTAAGGTTACCCTTTACTTAAAGAGAGCAATTTCAACATTACCAATTTTATGCCAGTTAATACCTTCTGTGTCCTTAATGATTTTATTTTATTTTTTAAAATTCTGCTTATTTATTTATTTATTTATTTATGTTTATTTATATTCTGGTTCTTGGATTTACAGAAGCTTTGTGATTTAACAATGCCAGCTCCCTTTTGGTGTTTACATTTTTATCCTTAAACTTTCAAAATGACAGGAATTATAAACATTTTTTTCTAGAAATCCCTTTTCTAAGACCTGTGGACTGATTGTAAAGACTCATTTTCTTCAACTGCCATTCCTTAATAGGTTTAAACCTCAGTCAGGAAAAAAAAAAAAATGTCTTTTTAACTAATACCATGTCATCTCTTTAATCATGCTGATTCTGAATAATTCAGCCAGTATGGAAGTTGCAGGGCGAGGATCTATAGCTCTATCTCTCACTGGGGGGAGTTTATTATTACTGAGTCTGACAGCAGAGAGCCCTGGCAGGTTAATTGCTGCAGCAAGACTAGCTGGGAGTTTGCTGTTGATATATAGTGACTAAAGGGAGTGAAGGAGATTGACTATGCCTGTTACAGCACAAATATCTTCATGCGCCTCAGGTTCCTCTGAAAGATATGAGAAATAAATGTTCGCTGTTCATTTTCTGTCTGCACAATACAAATAGCCTCCAGCTGAACACGGCAACTGCAGCATACAGAAAATATATAAAAAAAGAGGAAATTTGCAAATTAACATTATTACAAACATTCCTGCCCGAAAGTGCTGAAAATCAATTTCAATATAGTTTGCATTTTAATGAGGTGCCGAAGAGATAAATCAGTCCTGTATGAGGAACACTTGGCTGGCAGTGATGTTTTCTGATCATATCTTGTCTTAACTAATATTAGATTAAGTAAAACCAGTGTTAATTGAAGGCATGGGAAATATTTCTGCTGGTTAATGAAGTAAACTCATGCTGGTTATACAGAGTCGTTAATCGAATTCAGACAGCCATTTCCCAGGAACGGCTGCCCCCTTCTTCCCTTCAAAAACAGAACAGTATTCTAAATTACTGATAAATAATGTCACCCTTCTAAAAAACTGGCTTAATTTTTTTTTTCAAGGTTTATGAAGACTCTCTCACGTAATTTACCTTTATGCATTATAAAGATATGGCAATATTGTTACTACCGTAAATACACAAATAGTGTGGTTAATTTTTGGAATAAACGCATCTCATTTTTTCCAACAAGAGTATGCTGATGATGATTTTTTAACATTTACATATCAAGAGAATAAATAATCAATAGTTGCTTCTTTCTTCAAACAAAATTGCTTTTACAGAGGAGAATTATGTTTTCGATGGTGCTTGAAGAGGATATCTCTTCACTGTGCTCTCCCTGGATTTCCAAAAACTGACCTCTGTCCACTTGTTTATACTTCTCCTTAACCGCATTTCATTGCCCTGTAGATCAGCTCTGCTCTTTATTGTGAAATGAAAACCACTGAGGAAATTCCTTTTCTGAAGATATTTCAGTGCAAAATATCAACTCTCAAATGTCAGACCACTATGCAAAACAAAATATGGCACATCTTATTTATTTATTTATTTATTTATTCATTACATTAGTTGAATGCCAGTGTGATTCTATTCAGTTCCAAGGAGATTTTCATCTTTAATGTCAAGTAAAGGAAGAGGATCAAACCTCCTCTAAAGTGCCAGGTGCAGTTACTTTTGTCCAAAGATAAGTTGGAGACACTGCATTATGTTTTAGAGCTGCACAGAACAAAAATAGAAGCTGGTTTTCAGAGGTCATTTTGGGGGAGTAGTGTCTGCAAGGCATACAGAAACTTGGGCATTAAGTCTTTTGCAATTGCTGCACCAACTATTTTTAAAATGTTTAAATGTGTTTTCAAATGAGAATTCATTGCTTATCAGTTTTGTATGCTTTATTTTTTAAAACCTCACAATCTAATCCACAGGAAACATCTAAATTAAAATAAAATGTTGTGGACAGTAGAGATTAAGAAATGTTATAGGAAAGTCTAATTGCAAGCAGTTTGGAGCATGTCTTATGGAAAAAATACTGCAGTTTGTATTACTAGTTGGGATGTAGTGCAGGAAGAAGTCTAATAGCTTTTCTAAGCCTTTTAGAGCTGTATATTACCTTCTTCTATATCCATCTGGAAAAACGGCTTCAAACAAACAAACAAACAAACAAACAACAACAACAACAACATAGAAACAAACACCTATTATTATTATTTTTTTTTTCTGAGTGGAATTGAATCAATTTTAGCATTAATTTACATGTATTGTTATTCTCATTTTAGGTCTCTCCTTCGGAGACTCCTTCAGGAGTCTCCTCCAGGACTCCTCTGCTTTCCCACTTTTGATTATGTGTTATGATTTTTGTGAAGGCGGTGGGTTCAATCCTTCCACCTGAGCTGGGAACAAGCTAACCTCTTTGTTCTAAGCTACAGCTGGTCTCAGATTTTTTATTTTTATTTTTAAATAAGAAGGTAATGCTGGTGTCTTAAACACAATGCAAAACAGTACTGCAGGTTAATGTAGTTTTTCAGTTCATTATGCCCATTTTCTGTTGATACAGGGAGACATTGCAAAAGACTTAATTATTGTTCATCTCCATCCTTTGCAACATTATCGATATCAGAACAGAAAAAGGTTACACCTTATCTTTCTTAAAATCACAAGATAAATTAAGACATTATTCTTTAAAGCTCATTCTGCTAGTTGTACTGCTAGAACCCTTCCAGCAATTTTTACTTTACAAAAATGCTCACTTACTGCATTTGTATGCTGAGTACAGTTCTCACAGTCACAAAAATATTATGTTTCAGCTCTACATCATTGGGAATAATCAAACACATGTATGAAGGGGCAGGATGTATAAGTGTGGCTGTTGCAAATAGGAGAATCAGTCTCTTTAAAATGTCAGTCATCAGTAATTGAAATTACGCTGATAATAAGAAAGCAAAATGAAAAGAAACATAACCTACCACAATGGGTATTCCTGATCACATGCATCAAAGTTGATATAATTTTGATATATTAAAATATGATGTCCTATTTTCCCACTGGCACTTTATATGTTTCAGAGTTTTGATTGATTTCTGGTTTATGGTCAGCTAGTTTCCTTGTATGTAGGGACAACAAAAAATAGTAGAAAAATGACGATAAGCAGAGGCAGAAAGATTCAAAGACATACGACGGTTGAATTTTATCTCAAAATATAATTGACTTGAAATTTATGTGACCTACAAACTATATTTCTTTACTACGTCCTTTAATCCCACTCTGGAGGGCATAGGAAAATTAGTGATTATTATATAACAATTTTACATCTCTTTCTGAATGCACTGGACCACTTTAAGGACACATACCTCAGTGTTCTCACGAGTGAAAAAAACACCTACTTTCCTCATGTGTTACACAGCTCAATGTTTGTTGTTGTTGTTGTTTTTCAGCACAGTGAAACAAAACAAAACAACCTGGGAGTGCATGGACAGTTTCTTACTAGATACACATGGGGTGGAAAAGCAGAGAACTGATTTATCCCTGTAGTGCTGTAGGAGGAGTGATATTTGTATTTTCTATCTGAAGTACAGTGTGCCTCACTGTCTCTCACAATAACTGGTATGATGTTCAAAAGATGTGGATAATGCCTATATCTCAGTTCTTATCAACAATAATGCACAGTTTATCAAGTAAGTACTATTTTAACAAGAACCATTATGTATGGACCATAATTTGTAACTTCTGTACAAGGTCAAAATTGTACACCAGAAAGGGGATGTGAGTTTCATGAAGTTGAAGCAAGTCTAATTCATTCACTGACAGAAGAAGTATAATTAATAATTAGATTCATCTGGGGTTTAATCTGAATCTATCTCATAGTTATTGTCCTTAAAACATTATTGATATTTCATGGAATGGATTCCATGATCATGCACTTACTATGTATTCTTTGCTCCCTGAGGTCTCTCAGTGTTACATCTTTTCCTTTGTAGCCAAGTTATCACTTGCACTCTTTTCACAAGCCCCATCACAAGACAATTGTTTCCATAAAGGATGTGAGATAGCACCCCTAAAAATTAAGAAAACTCTATTGTAGTCACAATTTGTGTCTTCACCACAAATACGACTCTTGGATTAAATTAACAAGGGCACTCTAAGTTTTGATTCTCTTATTCCAGTCTTCTATGTTAAAATTGTATTTATTGCCCTCATGTAAAATTCCATTTCTATAACAGACATGGTACTCGTACTTGACAATGCTATGGGATTTGAAACGGATAGTAATACATATAAAATATTCAGTGAATAATTTATTTATGTTTAAGTCAAAGCAATGATATTTTACATTTGTGATCCACAAATAAATAAATAATAATCATTCCATTCTTAAAACAAAACAAAGTAGGAAAACCTGCCATGTAAAATATCATAGTAACTCAAAAATCAAAATTTTATGATTATTTCATATCAGCAACCTTTTGGAGTAAGTTTACTATAGTTAAATACTGCTCATGGACAGTCAGTCAGATGTGATAAAAATAACTTAATCCATATCCCTGCAATTTGAGTAAATCCTGGGGAAAAAAATACTAATAATCAAAAAGTACTTACATTTGAACAGATCAGCTACTAAATACATCTTCTGCTTTATAGTAATCAGAGGCTAAAAAGCAAACGTTAAAAGAATGTAAGGCTGAAGTTCTTAATCTGTACATACAACTTCATGAGCATAGTTTATTTGCTTATAACTGGTTAAAAGTTTCCCTGAATTAAATAGGACTAAGATTTGGCCCTCAGTGAATAAAATAAACTAAAGATAAGTGAAATTATAACATATATAAAATTCTAGAGATATAATTTCTCTACTTTAATGTAGGGACATTGATCACTTGCAGCATGATTTTATAGCTAAAGAATAAAGAAAAAAAGTGTGATAAGTCTGTGTTAAGAACTAGTGTACTCTACTATATAATTTTTACTAATTTCTAATGAATGCATGCAGAAAAATTTCACCATGAAAAAGAGCAAAATGCTTCATCTCAAGAGTTTCCTAATAAAAGCAGAGTTTGCATTTAACAACAAAAGATTAGAAAGCATAGTCTTACTATAGCATGTTATGCTCATAGTAGTAAGATTACAAAATTGAGCCCAAAGGAAATTACTCAGAAAATTAATTAAAATTGCTAATAAATCATGCTGGCTTGATGTCCTAATGGCAGTATACTGTGCATTGACACATTAGAGATATTAGTTTGATTTCTCTGCTCGTCTCCTTCACTCCTTGAGGCAGTAAGAGCTAGCAGTATTGTGGAAACAGAATATTTAGTCCAAGCAATTGTAGGGACAAGAGAATCAAGTCTTAGGGGATTTAGCAGTGATCCTTGCAATTGATTAAAGAGTGACGTTGGCTGTTTTCAAACTGTAACCTTCTGTAGCATGAGGCCTTTATGGGGAAGCAGTATAAAATAGGTTAAAAAGAGCTTTTGGGCTTAATGAAAAAAATGAGTTTGTAAGAGGTGGGGAATTTGTTTACGCTTAATAGAATGGTGATATAAAAATGACTAAAAAAGCATATTAATGTCAACTTAGAAGAAAAATGTGATTTTATGTTTTTATAAGCATATATTTTTATAAGCATAGTAAGGAGGTGGGGTAAATTAGCTAATGTAAACGGTGTTTACAATTCTCATGCCATCCCTGTTGCCTTAGAAAAAGCTTATTTCATGGGGGTGGAGTGGATCGTACTTTTACATGAAGTAATTTTCAAATATTTTCACCTTGAAAGAGGGCACAAGCCACTTTTATTTTTCTGTACATCTGAAAATACTTGCCAAGTACGTGTAGATCACCTTTCTGGAGGCTTTAGGACAGAGGGAGCAGATAACCTTACAGAGCCCTGCCTTGAAAGACCCTTCAGTAGGTAACATTCCTTTTGTAGGATAGCTCTATCAATTCAGAGGAAAGAAATCATTAAATGGTACTTAGATGCCAGTGTGCATGTTAACTATTCCTAATTGCCTATTTTTATCAGTCAAGAATATTTGCATTTGAACTCAGAAGGAAACAACTTAACCATTCACCTGGCAATCAGATTGATGGATATCTAGCTAATCAGTGTAATCCCAATGAACTTGAAATCAGTTTTTATGTGTGTGTGAGAAAGAACTGAGCCCAGGAAATAACTGACAAGATAATTAATATGCTGTACTACTGATCATTTAGGAACAATCAACTTCTTTCCTGTTGTAATGGTACATATTCAATCTTTGACAATAAAACACCTGAAATCTTTCTGTGGTTTTTCACCTGTCTGGAAAGGTCCATCTTGAAATTCATAGCCCTGAGCATCCCCAGCACAGTCACAATTTCTGTGCATAACTAGAATAAATTCCATATTTTCTTGCATTGATAACCAAACTAGTTGTAGTAAGAAATCCTTACAAATATTAGAAATGGTATTCTGTATTCACCAAACGTTTTAGCTCCAACTTGTATTTATTTCACCTTTTTGAGTATGTAATTGTAAATGTGAAAATATATTTCTACATTACTAGCCACATTCATGCTCTGAGAACAAAAACCTTAAAGTGATGGAACACAAAACCTCTGGAATAAATACATAAATATTGCATTTACACAAGTCTTGCACTTACTAAGACACTTGTCATCCTTGGAATGAACAGCAGGCTGGCCAGGACTGTTTCAGTCAGGATCAGAGGAGATGCCAGGGAGTGTAGTGTCATGGTGGGAGGTTATTACTGGCCATCTTATCAAAAGAGGAAGTAGACAAATTTCCTTTTTAAGCAACCTGAGAAAGTCTCTGTACCATCACACCCTGCTTATTACGGTAGACATTCATTTCTCTGACATCTGCTGCAAGTGCAACTCACTGGTATGCAAGCAGGACAGAGGTGGGGTTACAGTGTGCTAGTTAAACTGCCTATTACAGAAGCTGGCTGAGCCAGGAAGTGGCAGTCACTCTCCTATTCACAAACAAGGAAGAAGTTGTTGTGGATATGAAAATCAATGACAGCCTTGACTTTAGCAACCATGATACTTAGGAAATTAATTGATGACTCAGGAAACTGTCTGGGTGAAATGTAGAACACATGACTGAGCTTGAATACAAAATAGACTTACAAAGGAGAAGGGACTGAAAATAAGTTACAAACACTGATTGTAGAACTGTTTCCTGCATACACGGGAATGATATCAGGAAACCCAAGACTCCCTTTGAGTTGAGACTGCAAGGGATATCAAGGACAACCTATCCTAATGTAGTGATAGGACCTCCTATCACTACATTAGCAGTAAAATGGAAAAAAAAAAAGAAAAAAAAAAGAAAAAAAAACACTAAGTGCTGAGCAAAGTGATTGACTTCAGCGAAGATGGTTACATACAGGATAGAGATCACAGAATCACAGAATGACAGAATTGTAGGGGTTGGAAGGGACCTCAAGAGATCATCAGGTCCAACCCCCGTGCCAAAGCAGGTGCCTTAGAGCAGGTTCCTTAGAGCAGGCTGCCCAGGTAGGTGTCCAGATGGGCCTTGAATATCTCCAGAGAAGGAGACTCCACAACCTCCCTGGGCAGCCTGTTCCAGTGCTCCATCACCCTCACTGTGAGGAAGTTCTTTCGCATATTGGTGCAGAACTTCCTGTGCTCCATTTTTTGGCCATTACCCCTTGTCCTGTCCCTACAAACCACTGAAAAGAGGTTGGCCAAATCCCTCTGTCTCCCATACTTCAGGTATTTATAAACATTAATAAGATCCCCTCTCAGTCTTCTTTTCTCCAGGCTGAACAGACCCAGGTCTTTCAGTCTTTCCTCATAGGGAAGATGCTCCAGGCCCTGTATGATCTTTGTGGCCCTCCACTGGACTCTCTCCAGGAGATCCCTGTCTTTTTTGTACCGGGGAGCCCAGAACTGGACACAGGTGAGGCCTGACCAGGGCAGAGTAGAGGGGGAGGATCAACTCCCTTGACCTGCTCCTTTTAATGCATGCCAGGATCCCATTGGCCCTCTTGGCCACCAGGGCACACTGCTGGCTCATGGTCAAGATACTCCACATCTTCTTTGCCTTGGTCTTCACCAGCAAGATCTCCCAGGCCTTTGTGACTAAAGGCAGGGCTCAAGTAGTAAGGGAGCTGCCAGCATTAGGTGAGGAGTAAATCAGAGATCTAGTCCATGGATGGTTTGTGTCCAAGATGCAGAGTTGGCCAATGTTCTTTCAAACGCGCTCCCTATCATCCTTGAAATATCAAGGAAAGTAGGGAGTGTCTCTGACACCTAGTGAAAGACAAATATCGTGCTCATCTTTACTGCATCCCCAAAATGATGATCCAGTGAGGTCTAGGTGTACTCAGCCTTATTTCTGTGTCTGAGAAAATCATGGAGCAAGTCTTTTAAAAATATGTATTCATATTTCTGGACACATGAAGGAAAAGAGGGTGTCTGGGAAAAGTTAGCTTGAGGGTACCAAGGGTAAATCATGCCTGAACAAGTCCATTTCCTTCTGTGATGAAATGACTGGATTTGTAGATGAAGAGAGAACAGTAATATTTTGACTTTAACAAGAATTTCCACATAGTCTCCCACACCATCCTTAACTGCAAATTGAGATGTTATGGTCTACATAGATGGCCTGTTAGGTGAGGGGAGATCTGGCTTGATCATTGATTTCAAAGGATAGTGGTTAATGAGTTGACCTGTACCTGGAGTTTGGTTTCAAGTGCACTGCTTCAAGGTTCTGTCCAAGGACCATCAGAGTACACTATCACCAAGGTGCTGAGCATCAGCCTTGGGTGGCGGGGCAGTGACCACTCTTGAAGGCAGGGCTGACATTCAGAGGGACTAGGTAGGCCGCAGGAATGGGCCAACCAGAACCTGATGAAATTCAACAGTGGTACAGTGAGTGGCACTGTCAGTGACAAGAGCTGAGGATGGCCCATCCAATGAATGGCTCCATGATTATGGCTTGGGCATTGGTGGGCAGCAAGCTGAGCAGGAGCAAGCTGTGTACCTGAACAGCAACAAAGGGCCAGCAGTGCCCTGTCTGTGTGAATGGAGGAGTGGCCCAGGATTGTGGGTGGTAATTATTCCACTCTACTCAGCACTTATCAGACCAGATTTAAATTCTGCAGCCACTTTGGGGCCACCTAATAGAGGAATGAACAAGTTTGGTAGAGGGCCACCAGGATGGTCAGGGGCTGGAGCACTTCCTTTGCCAGAGGAGTCTGTAGAACTGGGGCTTGTTCAGCCTGGAGCAGGGACATACCAAATTGAAGTCCCCCAGCACCCATACAGAGGTGATCAAGGAGGATATGGAGCAAGAATAAGAGGCAACAGGTCATATATTGAATTTGGATTTTTCCCTTTTAAACAAATTAGGCAGTGAAGCAGGTTGCACAAAGAGACTGAAATTTCTCTCCTGGAGGGTTTTCAGGATGCAACTGGGCAAATCAAATAACTGTTTAATCCTTTCTGAATTCAAACATTGACCCTGGCTTAAGCAATCAGTCAGATTATTGATCTCCTAAAGTGTTTTCCAACTTGAATGATTCCTTGAATATAGCACTTCATTATCTATCTATATATATATATTAAAAAAAAATTGTATTTTGTTCATAATAATAAACAAAGTAGAACTTTTCATAAATTGTTGATAGACCGTCAAATATATTTCAAAGTACTTTTTCTCTATAACAGAGTTTTAGAACAGTTTTACTTAAGCTTGAGAAGAAAAAATCTTTAACAACAACCAGAATCAACAAACGGGTATCACACTATCATGACAAATGACATTGTTGTGAATAAACTATCATATTACACAATCCACCACTAACATATATGGACCGAATGACATGCTACAATGCAATGATGGGCTATTAATTCTTTTTCTGGCCATCTGTCACTTCCATCCCAGTTTCCAAATAAAAATACACGGAAGAAATTTTTTTCACGAGGATTTTATACCTTACTTACTTTAGTCACACTCAATGCTGTCTTACGAAATTGAAAAGAACAATAGAAAAGCTTGTATCTTGAAGGGGTTGATTGCATAGGATTGAATTCTACATGTTTAATGTGTTCACAGCTGGTATTTTCCTTGGTAATTCTGTAATTTAATTTTAAATTCTAATTTTCAGATATAATAAAATAACCTTCAGGATTATATTCAGTATTACAGATTTCACAACCTTTGACTCTATGCTTTTAAGTACCACTGTCTTTAGAAGTCAGATTTAAAGTCTTTGGACGAATTAGGGAATAATCTCCAAAGTTTGCACATTGGAAAAATGGATTGACAGCCACTAACAGAAGTGATTTTGAAGGTGCTGTGACTTCAGTCTAAGCATGATAGCTTTACATTATGAGGGTCCAAATTTAACCATGCTTAGTGGAAAGTTCAATTTGGTAACTTTATAATTAATTTTTGAACAAAGTGCAAGACTGTGTACAATTTTGTTTAGTATACTGGAGAAGATAAAACTGGGAATATTGAAATGATTTCAGGTCAATACTGACATATGGATGAATCCTGATTGTTTTCCAGAGGTTTAAAAGGAGGGAATGTACCTTGGTTCTGAATTAGGAGCTCACAGGTATTGCATAATGTTCCATTTTGCAGATATGAAATAGAAGCTGAAGAATAAGACTAGAGGAATAGTGGGGGGAAAAAAAAAAAAAAAAGATTAAAATTAAAATATGAAAAGAAAATTAGTGTTTGTATTTTTTGTATTTTTTGTACAGATTTTACCACTTCAGAATGTTTCCATCATATATTACAGTGAAACCAATTTGAATAGTAAGTGACTATTCCTTTTGTGCTCTTGTTCTTAAGTTGAGAATTGAGAATTCTTCTTTTGAGCTGTTCTTCATTCAGATAGACATTTGAAATTTACAGTTTCCTTTCAGAAAACACAAGTTAACCAGTTTTTCTGAGACACATATTTCAGTGACTTGCTGGCTCCCTCTTTATAAACTAAATATGACTGGAAACACATACATCAATTAAGACCGCTTACCCTTCTTCTGCAGAATAACTCAAGTGTGGCCTCACACCTTTTCCAGATATGTACATTTGTTCCCACACAAAATATACATAAGTCACAAGCCTAGGCTTTAGAAGTATCTTCAGGAAGCAATGGAAGAGTAAATCTACATTTATTTTATCCCACTGCCTGTATCCTAGTATTTCCCTACTTGCTACATAAATGATCTGCGTACATCTGATTGTTCCCATTTATCTTAATTGTCATTGCAGTTACATTACAAAGGTGTAACAACAGAGGAAATTTCAAGTACATATGTAAAGGAAAGCTTTTCAACATGATAGTGGTCAAATACTGGGCCAAGCTGACCAGAGATGTTGTGGAATCTCAAGCCTTGGAAATATTCAAACTTGAGTGGACAGAGTCCCGAGCAACCTTCTCTAAGCTCTTTTTTTTTTTTTTTTTTTTTTTTTTTTAGGCAAGGTTTGAACAGGATGTCTTCCACAGAATCCTTCCAACTTAAATTATTTTGTGATTATGTCACAGGAACCAGGAGCGATTCATTAAACAGCACACTGTGTTTGAATGTATTTTCTGATTTGTTGTCTTAAGATCATTGTAGATTGTCCTATATTCTAGAAGAGTGTTATAAATGGCTACATAGTGGATATCTGACTTCAAACAGAAATTATACCTTTGTCAAAACTGAGGTCTTGGATAGAGTGAAAAGGTTTTGTTTTAACAAATCAACCTGTTTTCCTGGAAAAATCCCGGTCAAATTTATTGGATTTCTTCCTAAATACAAAACTTGAATTATCTGACTTCAAAATACAAGCCACAACAAGTAGTTCTTCTGTGAGAAAGAAAAGAAATAGAGAGTTTCATGCTGATATGCTGGGAGGGGGTGAGGAGGAGGGGGGGAAGGAAAAAGGAAAAAAAAAAAAGGAAAAAGGAAAAAAGAAAAAAAAAAACAGAAAAAAAGGAAAAAAGAAAAATGAAAAAAAAAAAGAATAAAGAAAAGAAAACCACAAACAAACCTATCAGAGAACAGAAAAGCAGTCAAACAAAACCAAGATTATCTGCTTTACCATATCCACATCATTAGGATATGAACCTTGCTTACAGTAATCCTTCAGGAAAGAACTAAGACTATTTTAAGTTTGCCAAAGTTTATTTGAAACCTAAGTGGGTCTTGTTAGAATCTGAAGTTATATCCACTATAAACTGGTGTCAATAGTAATATAAATGCAGAGATAAATATTGTTCATATAGCTCTTGCTGAGATTACAACTAGAAAAATAAGCAACATAAACCAATTAAAAAAAATCAATCAAATTAGAATGTGTTCTGAACATACACTAATGATAGTTGTAATGACAAAGGAACTGAGGTCACAGCACCAAAGTAGGCTCTTTTCTAATTGTGAATATCTACTTAATAGCATCTAATTGAATGAGGAAGAAAACAAAAGGAAATCACGCTGAGGTCAGAAAACTGAGAATTTGACAAGAGGACCTCAAAAACATCCTCGGTAAGTTTGCAGATGACACCAAGCTGGGGGGAAGTGTCGATCTGCCGGAGAGTAGCAAGGCCTTGCAGAGGGACCTGGACAGGATGTGTCAATGGGCAGAGGCCAATGGAATGAGGTTCAACATGGCTAAGTGCCAGGTCCTGCACTTTGGCCACAACAACCCCATGCAATGCAACAGGCTTGGGGGAAAGTGGCTGGAAAACTGTGCAGTGGAAAAAGATCTAGGGGTGCTGGTTGATGCTCACCTGAACATGAGCCAGCAGTGTGCCCAGGTGGCCAAGAAGGCCAACGGCATCCTGGCTTGTATCAAGAATAGTGTAGCCAGCAGGACCAGGGAGGTGATCATTCCCCTGTACTCAGCTCTGGTGAGGTAGCACCTTGAGTATGGTGTTCAGTTTTAGGCCCTTCAGTGCAGAAGGACATCGAGGCTCTGAAACACGTCCAGAGAAGGGCTACGAAGCTGGTGAAGGGCGTGGAACACAAGTCCTATGAGGAGCGGCTGAGGGAGTTGGGGTTGTTTAGTCTGGAGAAGTGGAGGCTCAGGGGAGACCTTATTGCTCTCTACAGCTACCTGAGAGGAAGCTGTGGGGAGCTGGTGGTCAGCCTCTTCTCGCAGATAACTAGTGGTAGGACTAGAGGGAATGGCCTCAAGTTGTGCCAGGGAAGGTTCAGGTTGGAAATGAGGAGACATTTCTTCTCAGAAAGAGTGGTCAGGCATTGGAATGGGTTTCCCAGGGAAGTGGTGGTATCACCGTCTCTGGGGTTGTTTAAGGAAAGGTTGGACCTGGTACTTAGGGATATGGTTTAATGGGCGATATTGGTGGTAGGGGAATGGTTGTACCAGATGATCTTGGAGGTCTTTTATTCTTTATTCTATTCTATTCTGTTCTGTTCTGTTCTGTTCTGTTCTGTTCTATTCTACCTTTTCAGCAATACGGCGATATATCATTGCCAAATAGGGGGATATTGTGACTGTCTGCTTCACTGGAAATCCATCACTGAAGAATTTGCCTTGGGACTATCTTTGGTGTCACACTCATTTCATAGGAGAATGTGTGAAACTTAGCTGAATGTTCTGCTTCTCTTCCTAAACATCCCTTGCAGAACTTGCCCTGTAGAAGTAAGACATCGGGATTCCTTTTCCAAGTACTATGACCTGAAGGAATACTAACGTTCTAAGATCTACTATTTCTGCTGATGATTTCGTTTGCTATGCTTGTATAACATCTTTCTTTCATCTTCATGTGAAAGGAATAATTGAGTAAGGAAAGAATTTCTGTTGGGAAGGTAAGCACTGTTTACAATGGCCTAGAAACAGTACAGAAAAATTGGAACCTAAATGTAATTAGGGAAAAACAAAACAAAACAAAACAAAACAAAACAATATACTTTCATATACTTTTCTCACGTGTTTTTGTGTTACCTGTTGTGTGCCACAAATATGTTTGTGAGGTCAAAATAAGTTTTATAGAATTTCAAATATGGCAAGGAAGAGTAAGCTATCTATCAAAGTGTTGGACAGAAAACACATTTATAAAAAAGACCTTGGACTTTCAAAAAGTGAACAAAATTGTTAATTTTTTTTTTTTAGAAAACACCTACTGCTTTCAATATTCTCATTAATTCAAGCTGACATCTTTAAAAGCACTGGCTACCCCAATTTCAGAGGTGGAAAACATTAGGAATAGATAAAGTCTGCAATGTCTTAATCCACGCTGAACTAGCAGAATCCATGGAAAAGGTGTAGGAATGAAACTGCATATATCATGAATGCGATGGACCAAAACCCATTGAATGTTATGGGATCACAGAAGAAATGTCATGATCACTTTTGAATTTTGATGTTCTGCCTTTTGATTAAAACCAGTGCAGATAGTAGCCCTCCAAGCTTGTTTCCAGTTCTACTGGTAAAGTTATTTTATGTCTTTCATTTCTCACAGACAATCACTGCTGCTATAGAAAGAGAAATGGGCTGTAAAGAAAACTTTAATTATAGTAATTTTATTTTTAACCAGAGGGAAAAGGTAAGAAAATTAAAAAAAAAAATCACAATGCATCAATTCATTTATATGAAATATTCTTAACTTTATGTTGTGTATAATTACTGATCTGTTCAACTGAAATAATTATATACTTTCCATAGTGATTGGATCAGAATAATGAATTAAATAAGTACAGTCACTGGTATACCAGCTATCATACACTGACTTTAGGAAATAATCATTTCATCCACAGAACCATGTTCACCAATACTGTTATTTTTCTAATACTTGTGATCCAAATAATGCTCTGTTCATGTTCCAGAACACAGGGGGTGGGAGAATGGATTTGTTAAGCTGGGTGGGTTTAGTTTTCTTTTATGTGTTCATTCAATGTTATGTTCATGTACTTATTGTACACATATGGGGGGTAGAAGCTGCTAAAGCAATACCTGTTGTTCTATAAACAAGGCAATACATAGATAAACATGCAAGATTTACAGTATTTCTTTTGGAATTTTTGTGATTAAAGAAACAGCTCTTTTTCTAGGTCTGAGTGTTTACATTATGGATTTCCTCAAATCTTTCATCAGATATTTACAAATTTGGATCCATAAAAGGACAAAACTGGAGAGAATCATCACAAAGTTTTACAGACAAAAGCTATAGCAGTATCATCAAGTCCCCTATAGCTTTAAAATGATGCAATTATTTTCCAAAACTATAAAAGTGGGAAATATCCTTTTCCCACCAGAACAGTACACATTATATTTCTTATTACTCTTGGAATTATTAAATTTCAAAGCTATTTTAGATGTTATGTTACCTTGATTCTAATAGAGTATGGAGAAAAAAAAAAAACTAGGCAACCTAGTTTTCTCAGTCAGAGTTATACTGTAGGGAAAAAAACATGTCATACATTCAGTTAACACACCTCTGTAAGGATGCTGTCTTCTGCTTTCAATCTCTGTACCATAGCATAGCAAAACATCATGAATAATTAAGAAAAAAATTGGTATAATAAGTTTAAATAGGAAAATGCATATTTAATTAATATAAAGAGAATATTTTAAAATTTTACCTATGATGTATATCAACACTTCAGTAAAATATTGCAGTAGGGGAGAAGGAAATCTGTTTCTCCAATGGGATTTTTTTCCCTTCTTTTTTTAGGCATTTGACATACAGTGATAGGTTCACTGAAACTGCCTCTTTTACACATTAAACCTTTTGAAAGGCTTCCATTTTTTTTCCTCCTACAGGCTATTTGTTTCATGACAGCATTGTCTACATTCCTCACAAAAATGCAGGCATTTGTCCTTGTGCTAAATACTGACATCCTCTGATAAGAAGAAAGCTAAAAGGTGGAAGAACTGGAGGTCAACATGTTTATTTTCCTCTCTAGTGAACATAGTAGATAAGTACTTTGCAGTGACTTCCTACCTGCTACAATATAAACATTATAGATGAATTGGGATGAACATCTACATTACCACTACTCTGAAGAGAACAGCAAACATCAGTTACAAAAGACTTTCTCTAAACACAGGGCAGGACATAAATGCTATGTATTAATTTATCACTTCATCATCTTCTTTTTCTCTTCTTGTTCAGGTTAATTTAAAATTTCAATGTATTACAGAAAATCAAAATGGCCATCAGTCATATTCCAAGGGTACAAGTCAACACAAAGCAGAAAATAAGACATATCCAGGAGCAATCTGAAATGTTGGTATATGGCTGCACCTCATGTTTTGGTAGAATGTTCAAAAGACTGATGACTTGACTTCTTCACTACTGCCATCCAAGAAATTTCACATATAAAATTGTCATTGACTTTTTATTGGTGGATTAAGAAATTGTTAGCATCTTATTCTTCTTTCTACATATTTTCCAGTTTTATGCATATAAAAGATGTGTCTTGGGGCCGCTACATTTCTGGAATCCTAAACAAGTATAGTAAGCACAAAAGTAAAAGTTGTATTTTTGAGTCACAAAATGCCTCGGTTAGTGCAGAACATGAATACTTTCTCTATTAGGTATTTTGAAGAGCCCAAATTTCCTATACAAATGAAGGAGTGAATATGGAGGGTGAGGGAGGGTGAGAGAAGATGAGATAGTGAGAAAGAGACAGATCTAAGGCTATATGTAATCAAATATTAAGTAAGTGGCCATGATTTGGTGGAAGATGTCCTATGCAGGATAAAGTCTGTAAAGGTAATAGTTGAGGGTAACAAAGCTCAGACAACTTCACAGTGAAATAAAATGTTAGATAGGCTTGTAAAACCTTCTTAGAGCTCAGGTTATCTCCCTTTATTCCTCCAAGTGAGTCTAGTAAACCGGACTTCTACTATAAGAAGCAGAACATAAATCCACCAATAAATTGCCCCTGCAGGCTTCAGGGGAATCTTTGCTCTGGTGCCTGGAGCGCATCCTCCCCCTTCTTGTTCTCTAACCTTGGTGTCTGCAGGGTTGTTTCTCTTGCTTTTTTCTTATTCCACTCACTCACAGCTGCTGTGCAGCAATTCTTACTCTTTCTTAAATATGTTATCACAGAGGTACCACCAGCATTGCTGATGGACTCAGTTTTCACCATTAGTCGGTTTGTATTGGAGCTGGCTAGAATTGGCTCTGGCCAACATGGGAAGTCCCCAGTCTCTTCTCACAGAAGCCACCTTGAAGCCCCCTGTATCTACAAAAACCTTGCCTACAAAGGCAATAAACTGTAAAGTAGAAGAGGTTACTAGCAGACATGGATTATCTTGATATCCTGGATGCTGAACATTAGTTCTGAAAGGCTAAAAGCAAGGGCTGTTCTGGCATTAGCAACTAGGGAACAGATCTGTAGAGGTCCCAATATACACATATGGTCTGCAAGACTTACTTCAGAGTAGTTCTAGTTTGGCTTTCGACCTGAACGTGTGTTAGTGACTGAAGTACACTAAGTGTTCTTGGATTCTCGTGAACATTTTCTGGTTTAGTTCCGTCTGTAAGGAGTCCAGTCTGCAGACTGAGAACATTCTAGCAGAATTTCACTCCTGATAAAAGCAAAACCACCAATGTGAAGCCACCCAAATCACAGCAACCTGGGAAAAAAAACAAGGGATTGAAGCTGATTTCAGGAAAATATACATCTTTTAAAACCATATATCAAGTAGCCACCCTACCCCAGAACTTCTAAATTCTACCAAGAACTTCTAAGTTCTAATGTACTTAAACTACATAGAATAGTTTATAGTTGGCACTGTGTTAGCTAACAGAAAGGTCAAAACCAAAATGTCATTGAACTTTTGGCATAGAGGTGACATAATTTTCAAAACTCTGCATTGTCTAAACGCCAACAAAACATGAGACAAAGCAGTCAGTCTTCATCTCAGGACTCTGCTAACATGGCAGTATGGTAGTAGTTCACTGAAAGCAAGCATTGTTGAAACACTCTTGGCTGCGTGTGCAGACAGACCTTTCTCAATGATAGCGGTAGAAGCGTTAGCGCAGATCAGAAGTTAGAAGCTGCTCACAGCTGATGTTTCAAAGTTTTTATAACTTTGTAGCATCTCTGAAAGGTGACAATACAGTTCTGTCTTCTTCCAACTGGTGGAAAACTTGAAATGATGAAACAAACAAACAAACAAAAAAACACAACTTCGCAAGATGTCATTATGTATAGATATAATTTGACAAAGTCAATCTTTTTGTTTCCTACAGTAGTAAAATTTTATACAGAACTTATGTATTCAGCAAAACTTCTGGTTATTTCAATTGTAGACAAATAATAATAGCTTCTAATAATCAGATTTCAGTGTCTCCTATCAGATCTGCTGAAACTGAAGATTACATAATGGATGACCTCATGTAGAAAGTTTATCTGATTTGTCTTGTTTAGCATATGTTTTATCAAACAGAATTTCCTTTGCTTTTGGTGTAAGAAACACTTAACTTGTTCACCTCACATTTCTATCTTCTTCAACTAATGAGTCAGAAATTTGATAGCAGACAGTCCAACCTCATTCATCACTATGCAGATATCCACAGGGATATTTGAATTTATTGAAGTAGAATTTCTATAGATGAAAAAAAAAAAAAAAAAAAAAGATAAACTATCACACATGGGCTAAAATAGAAATGCAGATGCTTTCCTTAAATTTGCTGAGTTAGTATCCTCTTGCTCTGGTGTGTTTGGGTATATGAGGGTATAATTTTAAAGCATACAAAACACTTGAATTTCACTTAATATTGACAACTGTATCTCTCATCAAAAATGTTAGATGCACTGCAGAGCCCTCTGCCCTTGAATACATTAATATTGGTTAAAGTAGTTTATCATCAATTCTGTAGACCTGATAGATAAAATTTACCCATTACTATTGGATTTCCTAGGCTTTTTTTTTTTTTTTTTTTTTTTTTCACAGCATTAGAGTGTTGACTGGGAAGTTTGCATAGCCATTTGAAGCTCTTCTGGATATTTTCTCAAAAGTGATCTGATTTTGGTATATTCTTCATCTGCCCTGAGCAGTACCCTGTCCTGTGTGGAACTCGCCACTTATTTCACTGTACGTTCCATTACAAAAGTGCAGTCTGCACTCCAGAGTTATCTCATTTACTCTTCATACCACTTGCTTTGCAAGGCATGTTTCATTCTCCCTATCCAGCCCCCCATGTGAATTCTCTTCCCTTTTCCTCTCCCATGTCAACCTGGCTCTTTCAGCACTCATTACTCCTGCTCTGTGTTTTTCATTCATAGCACCACACTCCATAAATTCTTCAGCCAGTTTCAGTAACACTACTTATCTGCTTGGCTCAAGTCAAATTATTTAATTTTTCTTATTCTCCCTAAAATTCAGTCTATTATTTCTCCATACAATTCTCATTCAAGTATTCCCTGAACACCCAGTTTCCATCATACTTTCTCCTTTTCTCTATCAGTGCAGTGTCCATTCCATGGAGCAGAAAACAGCACTCTGATTGTTTGCAGTCTGGCAGCATTGAAATCAACTCAACACAGGGACACAGATAATAAAATATGTGTTAATTAAAATAATAACAAAACAGTATCTAAGATAAACAAGTACTTGGTGTATCTAAGATGAACATTTTGCTTATTGACAGTAGATCTTCCTTTAATATGGCCTAATTATTCAGTATGACACACACCCAAAGTTACTGTAGCACTAATAAATAAAAATTATAGTACTAAGAATATCATAAAAGGTGCATCAAGAGAAAAATCTAACTTTCAGTGACTATTTGTCTGTAGTCATACACACGACTATGTTCTCCTGCCTTTCCACTCCCAGGCTTACTTGCTCTGCTCCAGTTTGTGTCTTTGTTTATGATCACTTTCTGTTTTAAAATCTCAATTAAAACATACTGTTTATCTTTGTTGACTTTGCAGCTTATCATAGATTCTGTTTCTATTCCATGTTTCTATAGCATGTTAATTTTTATTTTTTTATTTTTTTATTTTCAAAATTCAGCTTGAGCCTTAGGGGTTCTGTTAGTTTTGTTGTTCTTGTTTTCATATATATGCCCTCAATTATAATTTTATGGAACTCAGACTGAGGAGGTAACTATTCAGTCTCAGCTTCTACTATTTGAGGATGAAAATAAGATCATATAATGTAGAAATAAAAGTTGCTTAAAAACTGATGGACAGAAAAAAATAACAATTAGAAGTGTTGGGGGGACCTTTGTTCAGAAGGCTCAGAAAATCTTCAAACTAAAAAAGAAGCTTTGCAAGACTGAGGACATAAAGCAGTCAACTACACTTTGTTGTTTTTCATACATAAAAAGCAACAATGACTTTATAAGTAATCCTTGCTTTCTGAGGAATTTGGAGAAATCATTAAGCTCAAACAACATATAGAAAGAAATCTTTAATTCTAGGAAATCAGTACCGCATAGAAAATGTTCTATGACAGTTCCAATACATACACGCTGGGTAATAATTTAGCCTTTAGCTTTAATCTCACATGAATGTTACAAATAAGTGCAGATGACATCATCAGCTGCATATTCCCATGATCTGTATTGAACAAGTACAGTTAAAATATCTATATGGACTTCATAGGTATAAATTTACATGTCCCTCTGAGAAGATAATTCTCTTTTATTATTATTATTATTATTATTATTATTATTGTTATTGTTATTTATTTTATTTTAATGTGAGTTAAAAATCTGAGAATCAGCAAAAACATGAAACTTCCATCATGCATAACTTCACCTGTCATTACATATTCCAGGTGTTGCTGGCACAGAAAGTCTATGGACAATTATACCTTGTTTTCCAAAAGTAAACTGCAATTTTTTACCTGTGTTTTTGATGTCACAATTGCAATGCTCAATTTTGTTAGCACTTCAATTTTGAAGCATGAATTCTTGAAGTGTACTTGTTGAAATTCAGCCAAGTGTCATAATTTGAAGGAATTTTGGAATTAGAAGGGAAAAATCATTAACTTAGCCTTAGTCTTTAACTAAGTCAATTATATTTGGAAAGATGATAATGATAATGATTTTTTTTTTTAAATATGTTTATGAAACTTTTTAGAAGTTGAGACATTAGTAAATCCAAGTAGATGGCTTAGAAGCTGGAATACAGATTCTCAAAGTTGCTGAAAAAATGTTGCTTATACATAGTTTGGCAATATATCATAAAGATTCCAGCAGAATGCACGCGGTGTACGGATACACCAGTATATGTTTGAGTATGTATTTTTTCTCATTTCGGTATATCGAATCAGAAAAATGAGTCAAAATTTTATGGTTTGGATAGCAGATATTGACATTTTAGCATGTGTAAATAAATTTTTTCAGAGCTACACAGATTTACAGATCTCTATCTGGTATTTGACATATTCATTTTCAAATTTTGTGAATACACACCATGTTTCAGAAAACCTGTTTAATATTTATAAAATGGGGAGTAAAAATGGTAAAAGTAGCTGGAAATGTAGTGTCACATCTATTGGCCATGCCTACCTGCAAGCACAGTGCTATTTAACATTGATCTCATTTGCATACAGCTGAGTGAGGGTTGAGAAAGCATATGTAGGCAGACCACTTTTGCAACAGCATACATTTGCAAGGAGCAACTTTAATTTTAGTGTAAACATTCTGATACACCATGCCTGGAAACTGGTTACTGTTACTGTTTTCTGTGGCTAAAACAGCTGTATTACGATGTGCCTTTTTTAGAAGTTATGCACATCTCTGTCTACTTTCCCCATCCTCTGCACTACTATGACTCTGATGCACAAGATGCCTCTTTTTCCAAATTTGGGTGTATTGGAGTGGATTGAATTGGATGAAGTAGCTAATTCTTCAGTTAAGATTTTTGATTTTAAAATGACTTATGAAATGCTCTCATAAAACTTAAAAATATGTTATGAATCAGAAGTCAACAGTATTAATGTAAGAAAATGAAGTCATTGCTGTACTGGATTTCAAAATATTCTAATCGATTCTAAAGTAATATTCTATGGCTGCTTGTGGAAACCAGAAATTATTCAAACAATATAGCTTTAAACATTTTAAGTGATTTAGTTTTAAAGTAAAACCTGATGATCAGGCCAATCTTTTAAAGCCACATTTTTGCACGCTGTCTCCCTTCTTCCCAGTGGAATTGCTTGTAAGGTCAGGCTTAGCTCCCTTGTCTGAAGTGAAGAAGGATCTTACAGAAAAGAATTTACGATGATAAAATAAAACTAACTGGTCAATCTTCATTTTGTTTGATTGATAACCTTTCTTTATGCTACATGAGAAGTAAGGAGAAGATTTGAAGAAAATAATGATAGAGGATTTCAGGCTGCCAAAGAATTGTTTTAGAAGGGAAGAGTGAAAAACACTGGTGTAAATTGGCAATTGAAAAGACTTATAGAGGTGTCAAATTAGGTCACGATGCACATCTTTGATAACTTTATTTGTGTAAGCCCAGGTGGAAAACATCATAAATTTCTTTTGGATAGAAAAGCTGCCTGGGTTTCCCTTTGGGCTGTGGAGTCCTCTTTCTTAGTTCTTATTTCACATACGATGTGTGGTCACCACAGCACTTCATCAGTCATTTGTGCTGCTGAAAAACATATGTTGCCACTATAGCTTGAATTACATTTTGGATACATTATGAATTTCTATTTGGAAAGCTGAAGAAATGTTATAAGCTTTGAGAAATAATTTAAGAACAACATATAAAGTCCAGACTTGCCTGCTCTTAGAGGAGATTCTTGCCATCACACAGTCAAAATGGGAAATCCTTCCTCACATTGTAAAAGTCAAAGATAGCCTCTGCATTTTCATTATTTTGTCACAATCCAAATATTATTCTTCCATTCTCTAACCCTTTCTCATCACTATGTGATCAAACTATTGCCTGGAAAGGAAAGGTTAGATTTATCAATCAAAGTTTGCTACCAGCACTCAAAATAATTGAAGCCTGAGGAGAAACAAGCCCTGTGTATTTTTGTTGTTGTTGTTGTTTCAATATCTCCATAAAAAGTCATTTCAATATGTTTGGTTCTGTAGCAGTAGGTTTTATGAAGCGTTTATCCTTTTCACAGTTCCAGACAGCAAAACTGATATATATATATTTGCAGTTTTAGTGCCAACAAAACTTTTTCATAGAATCTCCAAGTATTTTGAAGGAGATATTTATACATTGTCAAATCATTATTTGTTTGCTTTTGTTTCCACGGAATCCTGTCCAGTATCTAATTATGATATCCAAAAAAAAGAGTAGTAAGTAGCTCTGACAATGAAGTGTGCATCTATACTTTCTAGTCATGTAATATTGTGCTAGAGGAGATGCAGCAGGTTTCCACAGTTGCTAGAGTGGTTTACCAAATATGCGGTGCAACCAACAGCTCCTGTCTTGGATGTTTTAAAATTAACCTACCCTAAAAATCAGTTGTAATAAACAAAAGACAGATGAAGGTGTATTTAGAATCTGCACGGCTATGTCAATGAAGATACTGCACTGGACTGTATATCTCCCTAAAAAGATATCTAGGTCATAGTGAACATCTTTAGTGAGTTTACTCAATATCAAAGAAAGAACAGACACATCTTACACGCACACACACACACACACAAAATAATAAAAATAAATAAATAAAATAAATAAAAAAAATAAAAAAAAATGTCTGGAACAAGCTCTTAAACCCAAGGCTAAATCTGAAACCAGTTAATAAATTAACAGTCTAGAAGAACACTTTCAAAAACACTATTTCAATAGCATGGATTTCTGAGTAGAAGAGACTGAAGAGACTATGTAACACAATGGTCCCATCTGCCACAGACTATATAGTTCACATGCCTCAAATAGATCTTTGTCAAAAAGATTTCTGATGAAGTCAGGATTTATTTTTTTTTTCCTGTTGACTTCAGTGGATTTCTTTTGAGAGGGGATCTTATTAATGTTTACAAACACTTTAAGTGTGGGATACCGAGGGATTTGGCCAACCTCTTTTCAGTGGTTTGTAGGGACAGGACAAGGGGTAATGGCCACAAAATGGAGCACAGGAAGTTCCGCACCAACATGCGAAAGAACTTCCTCACAGTGAGGGTGACAGAGCACTGGAACAGGCTGCCCAGGGAGGTTGTGGAGTCTCTTTCTCTGGAGATATTCAAGGCCCATCTGGACACCTACCTGGGCAGCCTGCTCTAAGGAACCTGCTTTGGCAGGGGGGTTGGACCTGATGATCTCTTGAGGTCCCTTCCAACCCCTACAATTCTGTGATTCTGTGATTTGGATATGGTCTATGTGGGGTCCTTAAAAATTTAAGACATAGATGTTTTAGCAATGTTCTGTGATCAGAATTTCAGAATTTCTCTGTGAAAAGCCCCTTTCTGTACTAACTACATTCAGCAGATATTAGTCATCATCTACTTGCTTGAAAACAGCACGATGCAACACCAGAGTCACAACTACTAGCCATGATGTGTGAGTTCAGTAGTTCTCCCTGAGCATGAGGCTGCCCAGAAACAGAACAAAACTAAACGTTGGTCTTATGTAAGAAATTATACTTTTTGGTCCACAAAATTCCCTGCGTGAAATTGATCTTGGATATCAATAGACTACCACTGAAACTACACAGTAAATTTCTTAGTAATTGATTTACTCAGTCCCAGCTCTCACATGCAGAAACAGCTCATATTCAGCTTGTGAGACACTTCCTCTTAAAAGTAATGAGCTTATGGCTTGCATGTTTTACTGAGAAGTTTGTCTGGCTATGCATATTGCATACAAACACTGCTCATTCACTTCCTGTGTGTTCTCTGGTTGAAGTCATTTGCTCATGAGATTGTATGTCGTTTTTTTTCCCCACTCAGTGTCATACTGCTTTTGGTAGTCACAGGAAAGCTTAAATTTGATAAACTGTTTAAGTCAGCTGCATCTGCACTGTAAACCCTGCTTTGTCTCCAAGATAGTAGCATCCATATTGCATTTTGGCAGGAATAGATGCCATTGTCCTGTGTATCCCATATACAATTATGGCCAGGTACACATTTTCTACTGGATTTTAAATTTTAATTTCAGTTCATCTTGTGCATTTGAAATTTCTGAGGAGATATGTCAATTTCGATAATGGCATTTTACTAGAAAAAGGCTATTGGCAGGAAAGGGCATAGTGTTACAGAAATTATTTTGCTTTAAATGTTTGTAAATAGTTTTAATGAGAAAATTTCACTTTGTTCAATATTTAAAATGTTTCACTAAAACAAAACAAAAACTGTCAAATAGTTTTCCATTGCAAAGTGCAAAAAGGTACCAAAAATGTTTTCAAGAATCAAACAACAAAAAAGTTGCATCTTTCATTCAAAATTAATCTAAAATTCAAAAATAATAATAGTTTCTAATTAGTGGAAACATTCTGAAAATAGGAATTATGAAAGTTCTTGGAAATTACCCTTGCTTTTACAGCTGCTGTGCAGCATCTGTGAGATAGATAGAGTGTCCACTGCCTATCAGTATCTTTTTAGCTATAGAGGAAAGCAGGGTGGTCAAACTGCTCCCACCAACAAAAACCCTAAAACAGTATCTGAAAAAAAACAAACACTGAGATAAACTTGACTGATTCTGTTTCTCATAACAGATGGTTTCTTAGCTCCTGCTTGCTTAAAGAAATTTCAGTGAATTTTCAGAACTTGACAAAAGTGTATCAAAAGAAAAAAAAAATCTTTCAAGGTGAATTCCTTAAATGTCTATCAAAATTTCATGACAATATAAAACAGAGATGATGTTTTCAATGGGGATACCACAGTTCCCTTAACAAGTAAAGTATCAATAAGAAGTTTGAAACATTAATCTTCACAATGAAAAAAATGTTCTTGTGTATCACTAAAATCATTATTGCTGGGTGTAGAAGTCAAGTTCAATTCGGTTGCTAAGACTTTGTGGTTTATTACAGTCATTGCTGTAGAACTTACACTGGACATGTTTAATCTTGTAAAGAGTTTTTTAAAGGGCTGAAATGTGTTTTTGTTTCAATATTGTCTCAAATAAAAAACAGTGATTTTTATTTATTTATTTATTTTTTAATGTCAGGATTTGTTGCCATAAACCTCTGTAATCATTTTCTGCTTAGTTACATACCCGTAGCCAGCAGTATATGTGTCCTGAGGATTACACATTCATATGGAGCCCAGGTTGCTTAATGGTAGCCATTCATTACATATGTTACATCAATAGAAAAAAAAAAAAAAAAAAGTATTTTTGGTATATTTTTGTGTAACATAATTGATAGAAAACACACCTGAGATGGAGCTCTGGTTTTCATAATGATGATTTTCTCTGCATCTGCTGATTTCCTGGAGGAGGGAAATGCTCATCTTTAGCATTGGATAAGGTGCAATACACTGAGTGAAAAAACAAACAAACAACAACAACAACAAAAAAAAACACTAACAAGAGAATTAGCTCCACCACTTAATCAGAGTGCAAATGCATATTGAGAACCTGAACGTTTTATAATGCTGTACTACTTACTCCACAGAACAATCTCCTGTCATGTCTCCAAAAATATCCTTCCTCAGTAATCAAAAAGCATGCACTGTGTTTTTATGATCAAGCACAAGGGAAGAAAAAAGCAGGAAATCATACATGAGCATTTTCTTTCTTCCTCTTAATGCCTAGCAGCAATGGTTTTTGTTTTCTTTAGAAAGCCTTCACAATGAGTTTCATGGTAACAAAATAATAAAATATTCAAAATATTGCAGATTTCAAGGTTTGTATACCCCCTTCCACGTCCATCCTTTTGCTTGTTTGTATAGACACAAGTGGATTTGTGAGTTTCTGCTTGAACAAAATGGCCAAAAAACAAATGAACAAAAAAAGAACCGTACCCAATTTTAGAACTATCCCCCCACACACACACATACACACACACACACTTTAAAAAGTCAGAATAAACACATTTCTGCTGAGATTTCAACACTTACTTTTAGGAAGTATTAACTTCTGACTTTGTACAGGGTAGCCTGCAAAGGATTCTGTTTGACTTGACAGGTGAAAATCTTAACTGTCTTAATGCATTTGCCACTGTTGGCCACACGGACTAACAGGGAGCAAGAGTTTGCAACACAAATGGCCCTCTTGCTTTTCAAAAGAAGTAAAAGTGGTTGTCTTCTTTGCTAAGGAATAAAACTGCAAATACCAAAACTTATGAAAAATCTATTTTTATTCATTTGTCTAGATCCTTAAAGCATCTTACTGGACAAACAGATTTAAGCAGCAGACTAACTTAATCATTTGCCGAGGACTTTAAGGCCTTTAACATGGTCCCAAACAACTTCTTTTTCTCTAAATTGGAGATGGATTCAACATATTCAATGGAAAAGGAATTGACTGGATGGCCTCATCTGAAGAGTTGCAGTTAGTGGCTTTATGTCCAGATGGAGAACAGTGAGGAGTGGGTGTCACTCAGAGGACTGTGTTAGGACCGGTACTGTTGAATATACATATTAATGACACAGACAATAGGAGTGAGTGCACTGTCAGCAAGTTTGTGGATGACACAAAGCTGAGTTATGCAGTTGACGCTAGAGGGAAGGAATGACATACATAGACCTTGACAGGCTTGAGAAGTAGGCACATATAAATCTTATGAAATTCAACATGGCTAAGCTCAAGGACCTGAAACTCGGGCAAGACAGTGACCAGTATCAACACAGACTGGGTGATGAACAGATTGAGAGCAGCCCCACAGTTTAGGATTTAGGGATATTGGTAGATTAAAAACTCTCCATGAGCTGGCAACGTGTGCTGCAGCTCAGAAAGCCAGTTGTACCCTGGGCTGCATCAAAAGAAGTGTGGTCAGCAGGTCAAGGGAGGTGATTCTCCCCCTCTGCTCTGCTCTCCTGAGATCCCACCTGCATCCTGCTCTGGGGTCCCCAGCATGAGAAAGACATGGACCTGTTAGAGTGTGTCCAGAGGAGGGACAGAAAAATTATCAGAGGACTGTGTCACTGGAAAGCAAATATTCTTTGGATACCAGACAACAAAGCAACAAAGAACAGAATGCCAAGTTACAGTGATTTTACTGTAGCAGTGAACTTTAACTACACAAACATTTATTCTTACTCTAAATGCAAGCAATTTAACTATCAGTGTGCTAAACAATAGATAGACACTTTAACCATGAGGAAACAAAAAAAAAAAAAAAAGGCAGATGATATAACCATGAACATAATAAAGCATATTAATGCAGGGAGAGAAAGCAAATTGACAAGGGATGGCACCCTAATGATTAATGTCACCAACTGATAAACCACAGTTCGGGAAGTTGTCAACCTCTCATATTCTTTGTCACAAAGTCGGATGTCTCTTTTGCTGGACAGCATCTCTGGACCAGCCAATGGCAGCTACCCTGAGCTCAAGTTGGGGACATACTTTTATAGGCTTGCTACTTTCAGTCACCTGACTGACTGACAATGCTATATTGCAAAAAGTTTGCTGGTCTATCAATACTGGACTACTGTCTAGTGAACATTCTCTCCATACCCCTGAGTGGGACATTGTCCAGACCTTTCATGAGTGACTAAGTAGGTTGAAATGACTGTGCCACCTGTAAATAGTCTCTAAGGCTCATTATGTGATAACTCACGGATTTCTTTGCATAAATTGGCCAGGCAAGCACACCATGTGAGCATTCTATTGTTTTATTGTTCCATGCCGTACCTGAGAAAAGGACTGTCTTGCCATGGACTGGAACACCTCTACTATGAAGAAAGGCTAAGGGAGTTAGGGTTGTTCAGCCTGAAGAATAACACGCTCCAGGGGGACCATATTGCTGCCTACCAATACTTAAAGGTGTCTTACAAGAAGGATGGAACCAGACTACAGGGCCTGAAGTAGCAGGACAACGGGTAACAGTTTTAAACTAAAAAACAAACAAACAAACAAACAAACAATGTAGACTTGGATTAGAAAAAAAATAAAAATATTTGCTATGAGGATGGGAAGCACTGGAATATCATCCCAGAGAAGCTGTGGATGCCTCATCACTGGTAGTGTTCAAGGCCAGGTTGGTCTAGTGGAAGGTGTCCCTGACCATGATAGGGGGTGGAACAACATGGTGTTTAAAGGTACATTCCAACCCAAATCATTCTATTATTTTATGATTCTACTGCAGTTGATGGTCTAATTTTATATAATCAGATAAACGCTGTAGGATTTTGTTGTTGTTGTTGTTGTTTTTCTTAGTAGCCTCATTGCTAAAGGAATCACAGACTAGAAATGATGAAGTAGACCTTTAAGCATTGACTGTCTGTCACATTTTCTAGGCTGTTAAGTATTTCACAGATATTAGGGAATATTTCTTAAGGGAAATTAGGAAAATATGTTAAGTTTACTCACCAAAAGTTTTTCTTCTTTTTTCCATCAGAAATATGGTTGCTTACACAGTCTGTACCATTCTATCTGTTTTAGAAAATCCCGATTGTTCTGTGTTTAAGAGCTTGCCTATTATAGTCGTGGGGAAAGACAAAAACACAACAAAACAAAACAAAACAAATCCCCCCAAAAAGGAAGGTTGCAAACAGTGCATTGAAAGGACTGCTGCAGGTGTTCAAAGGTAATATGTAGCAGAATAGAGGTTTCAGTCCTATGAAATAAATGCAAAAATATAGTAGTAGCTCATGTGTGCATAAGCACACATTTGGAACTACCACAAAAATAAATATTACTGGAGCTGTTTGATATTTCATTAGTACTTCCACTACTGAGACTTATAAAACAATAATTTGCCCTGCTGCACAGGATTGTGGAGTGGGCAGTGTGCAGGGAATAAGTTTCCTGACAAGGGTAGTGGTGGTCAGAGATAGTAAACTTAATCCCAAATCTGTCTTCCCTGCTGGAATAAGTGTTTCTTGTTGGTTATCCAAGTGTTGGTATATGATCAGTCACCTATTGTCACAGTCAAGGCTGTGCCTGCCTTTCTCCTGCACTTGGATCATAAGAACCGCATTCATTGGTATAGGCTTTAGGAAGAGTGCCTGGAAATTTGCCTGGCAGACAGGGACCTGGGGTTGCTGTTTAACAGCTGGCTGAACATGAACAAACAGTGTGCCCAGGTGGCCAAGACAGCCAATGCCATCCTGGCCTGCATTAGAAATTTTGTTGCCAATAGGACTAGGGAAGGGATTGTCCACTTGTCTGCGGCACTGGTGATACTGCGCCTTGAATATTGTGTTCAGTTTGGGGCCCCAAACTACAAGAAGGATATTGAGTTGCTCAAGTGTGTGCAGAGAAGAGCAATGAAGCTGTTCTACAGAAAATTTACATGTTCTCTGCTACTTGGAGTTTGTGAAACAAAATCATTTTTTGGTATTTCTTGAACTGCATTTGAACTGCTAGGTGCCTACGTATGTAGGCCCATTATGGTCACTTCCATCCTGAAAGAAAAGTGCACAGATTGGCTTGGGCCCCTCCTCAACTTATACCATTATTAGACTTGTGTAGAACTGTCCAGCATGGTACTATAGCATGTTTTTTCTCTCATGTTTCCCAGATTACTGTATATTCATTGTTACAGGAGAAAAAAAAAAAAAAAAAAAGACAGTCTAAACTACTTCAAGGCCACATACCGAGTTGGTAATTGAAGTTTTCTCACGATCTTATACTAGTGTACACTTAAATATTTAATACTAAAAGTCTGTTAACAGATAAACTTGATGCATTGTGCATATTGCTTTATCCTTCAGAGTTCAAGAGTCTTTTCCTTAATCCCAGTGGCCTGCAATGTTGTTGTGGTCTGTGCATGTCCTTCTTTGCTTCTTTTTTCATACTAAGACCTAAAATTATGAAAGCAAAGCCAGGTATCTCATAGGATTTAATGTAAAATTTGAAAGTAGAGAACATGTAAATCATTAAGTATAATCAAGTAAAGGAATATTTGCATGCGTTCACCCCTCTTCATTTTTGCAAACCACAAAACACAGTGGTATTAAGAACCTGATGTGTATTTAGTTTAAATCACAGTCCATCCTATTATTATCTTTCTTCCTAAATTTTTCTGTCTCTCAATAAATTTAAATAATTTTGAAAACTTCTGTTGACCTTCTGTAAATTTAGTACTTGCTTTAAGCTTCAACCTATCCCACAGTTGTATAGCTTTTCTCTATTAAAGCTTTGCTATTTGCAGATGTGAAGTAGTAATCAGTCATTTCACTTGGTAATTATGACAAAATGAAAAATTGTCACATAATTCCAAATTTGAACATCACCTGTTCTGACTAAAATATTTCAGGTCTTTATAGAAAAATTCAACTAACAAACTAATTCTAAAACATAAACATTTATTTAATCAAAATAAAGAAGATTTTTTTTTTGATAACTTAGTAGTTCACAAAAAGTGGAAAGACTGAACTGTCAGTGCTTTGTACCTATTTGGTGCTTTATAGTGTTTCTGTGCATTTTCAAGGGCAGATAGATTTTTCTGGTCACTTCAGATTTGTCTAAACTGCTATTTTCATATGTTGACCTGAAGAAATTTTTTAAACAATGCAAAAAAACCCTGTGGACTAATTAACTTTTGAGTTGCCAGGGCCTCGCAGAAAATACAGACTCTGTAAACTTCATGTAAACAGTTAGCAAACAGGAATGGAGCATCTAGATTCATTCTACATGTTTGTGAATGACTATGCAAGATGTGATCACAGCAAAGAACTGTCCCACACTGTTTATCTGGAACAGTACTTTGATGAAAGCAATTCCTTCTGTACAGTGTACAGGAGCAGACCTTGCCTTCTCTGGCAATTTGTCTGTGCTCGCCCAGGAATTCCCACCTTTGCAGTCCTCTCTCCAAAACCCCATTTCTTAACTGTGACAAACAATGTTCAAGGCCCCAGAAGTCTCCACCCACATTCATTACATTTCAGATAAAATAGATTTAAAACACAGTGCAAGTTATGCCAGGCTTGAATAAACTGAATCATTACTGTAAATGCTTAGCACCTCAGAACAAGGTATAAAAAAGACAAGAACACATTTAATCTTATCTTTTCCTTACATTCCTAAGGAAAAAGCACTTGTGGAAAGACAATGATTAACATTTCTGATTTCTGAGATTGAATGTTCCATTTATATTTAGTAGATTAGATCGAACAGATATTGTTCAGGTGCAATTTCAGAAAATTTCTATTGTAAATTTACTAATAACAGTAAAATAATTCCTACAACCTAAAATGTAAGAAGAACAATCAGTGTAGTATTGTTATTGACAATATTCTCTTTTAAGTTTTCCTTAGGATATTCTTGAATCTTCATTCTGAGAAGTGAACAGCTTTGTAGATATGAATTTTATTACTGCTGTACTGTTTCTAATACATTTTTCAGCAGCAAAATGTCTTTGTACCACTAAACAACACCTACTTGCAAGTGAAAAGGGAACAAAAGCTCATAAAACTGCAATAAAATATTTATTTCTCTTCAGCAATAGGATTAATTTTATCACCCTAGATTTATGACCCTGGAAATTTTTTGCTGGATATTTAATATATCAAAATAGCAGAACAAGGACTCTGAGTTAGGAAATGCCTTGTGAAACTTATGATTTACTGAAGAGACAGATTTAGTTTTTTCATTGGACTTAATAAAACAACAGCAAAATTGAATTAGCTTGGCATAGAGTTTAATTGCCTGACAAAAATTTGATAGTGCTATTGTGTTACTGTTTATGTACAACATATATCAGATTTTGTCTTATTTCTACTTTGATTAGGGAGGGGGCTCTTTTTTTTTTAAAGGAAATTTTCATTTGTTTGTGGTGTTCCTATAGGGGGAAGCAAATATGTAATTATACTTGCATTTCATTTTTCTTAACTGCTTTTTAGAGCTGATATGCTGAAAAGATCACAGGTACATGATAATACAGATAGATCTGAGTGAGTTTCTATCTTTTTCCTCAAAAATCTCAAAAGTTATCTTCACTCTAGATAAACACAACAAAAGGATTATCCTGTTCCAAAAGCATGAAACAAATCGGAAGAAATTTAGTGTTTTGTTTTATTTTTTTTCAGATAAGTATTTTTTTCTATTTATATCATAAGTTTGTAATCAAGTAGAAACAATGAAATGCCATATTCCAGTGCATTATCTGATATCTGTTTATGTACTCCAGCTGATACAGTAGAAAATATAGAAATGAGAATATCATCCTTATTTATCTTTCAACATTTTTTCTAAAATTAATATTTCAAGATGGAAAGACCTTTTGTTTATTGGAATATTGCAGAAAGTATCAAAACAATTGATTATAACTTTTTTTTTTTTCCCTTGATTTCCTCAAATTTTTTACAATACGGTCATTTCTATGACTTTAAAATCTTGGGTCTGTACTGACTGCTCAAAGAACTGAGATGTAGCTGCAAGATAACAGCTATGTAACAAAGCATAATTAAATTTAAGATCACTATAAAAATTTAAAAGTGAAGTACTGAAAGTAAAGAATTCCAAATCATGTGTAAGGACAGCTCAACTGATTTGGAACCTTTACGGTCTTGTCATTAGAAAACACATTAAGTTCTAGTCAGTTCTTCCTTTCAATGTGTTTGAGAAATGATACTGGTTTATATTTTTTAATCTGATTTAAGGCACTTGTAGGCCACGGGTGTCTGAAATGATAGATTCTTTATGACATATTTACTTGTTTAATGCTTGGTACATTAAAATAAAAGAATTTGAAACATGTAGCCACAAAGTGCTAGACTAGTAGGAGCCTTAAAAGCATTGCTGTTCTTTCTTGTAGCTATTGAGAAAGCATGCTAAATTAGCATAAAATACATTAGTAATAATTAAATAAATTTGAGGTCAACCAATTAACATTTTTAATTTAAATTTGACTTTTTAATTTTAGAGAGCCATCAGCACAGCAGAAAACAACATCTGATTTAAAAAATATTCTGATATCAATATAATGAAACCAGATTTTTTTCCTTCCATGCCAAGCATAATACTAGCATAACAAATAAAGGTATAAATTCATCAGTAGTGTAACTCTATTTATTGCACCGGAGGAAAAAAAAAACATGCCCTTAACTTCTAAACAATTCTAAAGTTATTTTCTCTTACATCCTGCGATTTTGTGCTAAGAAAAACTATTACTGAAACGAGTGAAATGAAAAATGGACACAAATACTTTTTCTTTTCTTAAAAATTTTCCTAAAATTGTAAGATTACAATTGTAATTGTACAATTGTACAAGATTAAGAGACCATTAAATATTCTTCTTGGACCATGAGCTCCTTTGAGGTCTCTTAAATGCTGTGAAGAAATTTGTTGAATATTAGCAAGTAAAGACTGATATACCCTTAAAATTCTTAACGTGTCCTGAAACACTGGGTCATTTGTATAGGTGAAAGCTCATGGTTTAACTCCAAAAGACATTAAATGTAACTAAGAATATAACACCTACTCAGGAAACCTTCCTTAGCAATATTTTAATGTGGATGACTGGAAATATGATAGGCAGAAGAGAAAGCAATTGTTTTTGCAAAAATAATCCTCCCTACCATAAAGGAGAGGATGAGATGTGACTACAGATCAAAGTGGATCTAGCAATGAAAAAAGCCAACATATGGAATGTGGTTTTAGAAGGTATACAGGAAAATATTATGAAGAAATTAAGTGGCTCATATATCAATAAATGGTATTCTCTTACAGGTGCCTGAAAAGTGAAGTCATCAAAGAAAATGTTAGGCGCAAGGCTACTATCCACAGGTTTGGAATTCTTGGTCTTTAACCAGAGGAATGGAAGTGCAGACATAACAGACTGTCTGAAGTCTCTGGGGGATGGCAAGCTGCTGGAAAACAGTAGCACTGTTATTCACGAGTCCTACCAATATATTCTTGTACCAAAACATTTTTTTGTAAATGAAATGAACATATTCCTTGAAAAAGCTTTACTGGTTGTTGTTGTTGTTGATCTTATTTTTCAGTTTCTTTCAGTCATGTGTTGCCTAGGATAAAGTGAATCTGCCTCAGTGTATCACGGTATCACAGCATCACTTGGGCAGTCACATCCTGACTGAAGTATAATGCCATACCTTTGTAGTTCTAGTTTAACAACTACGGTATCTGTTTTCTTCTCTATAATCTGAACTCATTATTCATTGTACACAGATCATTATAAAACACAAAATTCCCTCTGGCTGAACTGTTGTTCTTCCACTTCCATTAGACAATGCAGCTATTCAGGGAAACATTGAAATGTAATCATTTAAAATAATATAAAATATAAAATCAAATAATTTTTGACTCTACCATTGTGTGGATACACTTCAACATTTTGATAACTCTCTTCATTCAAAAATACTTAACAGCATCCGTACTTTAAGTTCTCATGGATAATCCAACATCAAAAAGAAATACAGGTTAGAATGGCATAGGGTAGCATAGATTAGTATGACAAATAATAGAGTTATGTTAAGTAATTAAACATACAGTGTAGGACGTCAGAAATGTTTGACCATTGCATTTCACTGTGATGGAAAATTCACTTGAATTATGTCAAAATTCTCAAAACACTGGAAAAATTAGAACTAAACGTTGGCAGGATGGTAGATTAGATACTTACAAGTTCCTCTCTATCACTGATTTCTCAGCAGATGATAATGAGTATAAAATCTATTCAAAACTTATTATTTTGCTTATTTAGATCACTCATGTGACAGTTATTATTTCCTTAGATAATAGCTTTCCTGTGTTTCTTTAAAAAATAATTTCCAACAGAAAGGTGAACAAAGGTGTCAATATGAATAAGAAAAGGATTGCTCATTTTAGGAAGTGGAGATTTTTATTTATCTATTTATTTATTTATTTAAAGTAGAGACAAATACAATGTTGATGCAAAATTACTGAAGTCAAACTTGACTTTGAGTTTATTAACTTCATTTACCAATCTTTGTCTCACATTTATTCCAATATATAATAACACAAACTGTCATCATCAAATTGGATAGGAACTGCAAAATAAGACCTGGTGGAGACAATTGGCTCAGCAGTTTTCAGGTTATAGAATCACAGAATTATTTAGACTTAAAAAGATCATCAAGTCCAAGATCATCAAGTCCAACCATTAACCTAGCACTGCCAAGTCTACCACTAAACCATGTCCCTGAGCACCACATCTTCATGTCTTTTGAGTACTTCTGGGATGGTGACTGAACTACTTCCCTGGGCAGCCTGTTCCAATGTCTCACAACCCTTTCAGTGAAGAATTTATTCCTAATATCCAAACCAAACCTCCCCTGGTGCAACTTGAGGCCCTCTCCTCTTGTCCTATTACTTCTTGCCTGGGAGAAGAGACTGACGCCCACCCTGCTACAACCTCCTTTGAGGTAGATGTAGAGAGCAGTAAGTCTACCCTGAGCCTCCTTTACTCTGGGCTAAATAACCCCAGTTCCCTCAATTGCTTCTCATGAGACTTGCTCTTTAGACCCTTCACCAGCTTTGTTGACCTTCTTTGGACCCACTGCAGCACCTCGATGTCCTTCTTGTAGTGAGGGGCCCAAAACTCAGTATTTCTAGGTGCAGGCTCAGCAGGATTTGGATTTTCATAACTTCTTACTCTTTTGCTAAATGTTATTTTCCCCTGGTAATTCAAGAGAAAATCCAGATAGAGATACAATATTATTATATCATTTGATTCAGACAATTGTTTTACTCAGCAATGTTTTAAATATTCTCTTATGAGATAGAATTTATTATTATAATACTATTCATTCTCATCCTGATTCAGATTATTTAAAATTTTCTTATTTTCCTTTTCAAGTACAGTGTTGTAGTCATTTTGGATAGCACTGTTTTTATGAAACAATAATATAAATGGCAAACTATCCTGCAATAGCATATTTATACCAAAATATTTTGAATTGTGACTGTGCTTGTAGGGATAGTGTTAGAGAAGATTCAACAGTGCAAAACACTGTATTTCATAGCATTCATGAATAACTGACTGTTGGCATCTTTGCATTAAAACAAACAAACAAAAACTAAACTGACAAACAAACAAAAACAACTACAACAAACCTAGAGAACAAGATTTTGAAAATGTAGTCTAATTCTTCTTTATTTTTGAAAATCCCCCTGTCCATTTCCTGGGCAATCCAGAGACATCAGCTGGTATAGTTTGTCCTCTAAATATACTTTAATTTGGTATTAGTTAGACTTAGTGGGACAAGTCCCACAACTGTGGTGCTGGGATGGAGGGCTATAGGCTGTTCAGGACAGATAGGCAGGGCAAGTGAGGAGGAGATTTTGCACTATCTGTAAGGGAGAGATTAGACTGTACAGTCCTCGCAAATAAGGCTGACACAGTAAAGAGCCTCTGGGTGAGGATTAAAGAGATGGATAGCAAAGCAACTATAGTTGGTGTGGATGTCTACTTTTGATCACCATCCAGAAGGATAGTACAGATGAGTTATTTTATAGGCAATTAGGATCAGTAACCCTAGGCAATTAGGATCATTATGGCATGGATGAGCTATTCTATAAGCAAGTAAGGGAAATCTCTGGATCAGTTGCCCTCATCCTTATGGGAGATTTCAACTTCCCAGACATAAACTCAAGATACCACACTGCTGCAAGAAACAAGTCTGTGACATTCCTAAAAATGCTGAAGATAATTTTTGTCACAAGTACTTAGTGAGACAACTAGATCTGTGCGCAAATAGAGAAGGCCTTGTGGGAGAGGTGATAGTAGGTGGCCGTCATGACCACAATGATTATGAAATACTTCGGTTCAAAATTATGGTGTAATGAGAGAAAAGGTCAGCGAAGATGCCACCCTGGACTTCAAGAGATCAAATCTTAAGCTACTCCAAGAGACAGTTAGATGTGTTCCATGGGAATCTGCTTTAGGCTGTTTAGGGGTCCATGAGAGCTGGTCACTTTTTAAGAACCACCTTTTAAAAATACAGGAGTAGGCAATCCCATTGTGTCAGACATCAAGTAAAAGGGTCAGAATTTCTTTGTCTGAACAGGGATTTCCTCTTGGAACTTGGGCAGAAAATTTATAATACCTGGAAACAAGATCTGGCTTCACAGGGAGATTACAAAAATGTAGGTCACATCTGCAGAGAGAAAACATGAAAAGGCAAAATGCAATTTGAGCTGATGCTAGTATGGTAACAGACAAGAAAAAAGCTTTTTCAAGTATGTCAACAGAAAGGGGAGGTCTAAGGAAACCATTGGACTGGTACTTCGTCACCTAACAAATAAGGAAGAGGAAAAGGCGGAGACATCTCATACTGATTTTGCCGCAGTTTTCAATATTAATGATGGACCTTGGGCTGCCTAGTTCTCTGAGTTGGAAGACCATGACTGGGAGAACAGTGAGATTTTCATTTGTGGTCACTGAAACTTTAAGGGAACAGCTATATTAAGTCCATAAGTCTGTGGTGCCCAATGGGATTCATTCTGAAGTACAGAAGGAGTTCACCAATGTCGTAGCTGGATCCCTACCAAAAATTTAATGTCTTGGGTGTTTGAGAAGGTCCCCACTGACTGGAAGTTAGGCAATGTTATAGACATCTACAAAAGGGCATGAGGAAATTACAGACCCCTTTATGTAACATCAGTCCCCAGATAAGTTATGGAGAAGATTATCCTGAGTGCTTTTGAAAGACTTTAAAGAACAAAACAATTATCAGGCATTGTCAACATGGGTTCATGAAGGAAAAGTCCTGCCTTGGTAAATTGATCTCCTTCCACGATAAGATCACCTGCTCGGTGATGAAGAGAAGGCAGGGGATGTAATCTTTCTGTATTTGAGTACGGTGTTAGATACCAACCCTCACAGAATCCTTCTGGACAAATTGTCCAACTGTGAAATGAAAATGTTCATTCTACACTTAGAGACCTGCTGCTCCACCTGGATTGTCACAAGTCCATGGGTCCAGAGGGGATCCACCTGAGGGTGCTGAGGGAGTTGCAGATGTGATTGCAGGGCCTCTTTCCATCATCTACCAGAGGTCATGGTCATCAGGAGAGATCCTGGATGGCTGGAGACTAGCTAATGTAATGGCATTCATAAGAAAGGTTGTAAGAAAGACCCAGGGAACTACAGGCCTGTCAGCCTGACCCTGGTGCCAGGAAAGGTGATGGAACAGGTTATCTTGAATGCAATCACGCAGCATATCCAGGACAACTGGTTGACTAGGCCCACCCAGTCAGCATGGGTTCATGAAAGGCAAGTCCTGCCTGACCAACCTTATCTCCTTCTATGATGGGGTGACCCACCCGGTGGATGAGGGGAAGCCTGTTAATGTAGTCAGCCTAGACTTCAGCAAGGCCTTTGACACAGTAGCATCCTGTAGCATTCTCCTGGAGAAACTGGAGAGCCCACAGCTTTGGACAGGTACACTCTTTGCTGGGTTAAAAACTGGCTGCACGGCTGGGCCCAGAGAGTAGTGGTGAATGGAGTGAAATCCAGCTGGCAAGCAGTGACCACCAGTGTTCCCCAGGTGTCAGTGTTGGGGTCCATCCTCTTTAATATATTTATTGATGATTTGGATAAGGGAATTGAGTGCACCTTCAGTAGGTTTGCAGACAACATCAAGCTGGTGGGGAGTGTTGATCTGCTGGAGGGTAGCAAGGCCCTGCAGAGGGACCTGGACAGGATGGGTCGATGGGCAGAGGCCAATAGGATGAGGTTCAACATGGCTAAGTGCCAGGTCCTGCACTTTGGCCACAACAACCCCATGAAGCGCTACAGTCTTGGGGGAGAGTGGCTCGAAAGCAGTGCAGAGGAAAAGAATCTGGGGTTGCTGATTGATGCTTGCCTGAACATGAGCCAGCATTGTGCTCAGGTGGCCAAGAAGGCCAACGGCATCCTGGCTTGTATCAGGAATAGTGTAGTCATCAGGAACAGGGAGGTGATCATTCCCCTTGAATTATGCTCTGGTGAGGCCACACCTCAAGTATGGTGTTCAGTTTTGGGTCCCTCAGTACAAGAAGGACACTGAGGCCCTGGAGCTTGTCCAGAGAAGGTCTACGGAGCTGGTGAAGGGTTTGGAACACAAATCCTACGAGGAGCGGCTGAGGGAACTGGGGTTGTTTAGTCTGGAGAAGTGGAGGCTCAGGGGAGACCTTATTGCTCTCTACAGCTACCTGAGAGGAAGCTGTGGGGAGCTGGTGGTCAGCCTCTTCTCGCAGATAACTAGTGGTAGGACTAGAGGGAATGGCCTCAAGTTGTGCCAGGGGAGGTTTAGTTTGGAAATGAGGAGACATTTCTTCTCAGAAAGAGTGGTCAGGCGTTGGAATGGGTTTCCCAGGGAAGTGGTGGCATCACCGTCCCTGGGGTTGTTTAAGGAAAGGTTGGACATGGTACTTAGGGATATGTTTTAGTGGGTGACATTGGTAGTAGGGTGATGGTTGGACTAGATTATCTTGAAGGTCTTTTCCAACCATAATGATTCTATGATTCTGATTCTATGCGTGATGAATTTGGTGTATGTGAGAAACACTCTGTATCCAATAACATAGGCTCAGGTGAGGATCTCAACGGAGTAGCATTTTTATTTGCGATTGTAATGGTGGGCATCCTGCAAGCGGGAGTGCAGAACAAACATATATCATAACCTTATACTCCCTATTACCCAATGCTTAATTCCTTCCCTGTTTCCTCATTGGCTGAGTACTATAGGTTCACAAACTACTTGATGCTTATTACTATACCATATATGTACAATTTTATTTGACCAACCTTTAATTCCTCCTTTTTTTTTTTTTTTTTCCTTCTTGTCTCATGACTAGAAGGCTCATAATTTTTTGTTTTTACTGATTTCACTCTGCTCATCCTGTTTTTCTTTAGCTATTCTCCTTATTTTGGGATTGTGGGACCTTCCCGTTATCTGCTTAACATACTCCCCACTGCTATGCCACTGTCATGCCTGCACAATCACTGTTGAATATGCAAGGTTATTGGAATTTTCCTCTGCAAAAACATATTCTACTGCAAAAAGACATCTTTGTTTCTCACAGTTCCCCTCCCTTCTTTTCTTACTATTATTGTTTTTGCACCTCTTCATATCCCCCACTCTTGAGTTTTTCCAACATTAGGGTGCAATATTTTTCTTTGGATGTCATGGGGGAAGACAGATACACAATGCCATTATTACTAGAATACTAACAAATAGTTGCTTGAGCCAATCCCATCCAGGCAACCATGAGGTCAATTTTCCCCATATGTCTCTAAATTCCCAGGAAGTGTCATAAGTGTCATCTTCAGTCACCTTATTTAAGATCTTGTTGTCCCTCCCCCCCCCCCCCCCCCTTTTTTTTTTTTTTTAGGTCAGTCTCAATTCATCCCACTTGGTCTACATACATGCATGGGTTCAAAGTGATGGTAGGGTTCAAAGTGTTGTAGTGAAGTTGTAGTGAATGGGGCTACATCTGGCTGGCAGCTGGACACTAGCAGTGTTCCCCAGGGCTCAAGTCTAGGGTGGATCATCTGAATGCAAGAGTGGAATGCATCCTTAACAAGTTCACTGACAATACTGAACTGGGAGGTGCTGTTGACTCTCTGAGACCAGACAATATCAACAAGAGGTCAACAAGGGATGAGAGGCCTTGCAGAGGGATCTAGATAAATTGGAGCACTGGGAAATCATCAATGGCATGAAATTAAAAAATAGTTAATGCCAGGTACTGTACCTGGGATGGAGTAATGCTAGACACAGGTACAGACTTGGAGATGAGTGGCTGGAGAGCAGCCTTGCAGAAAAAGATCTCTGGGTGCTGTTTGACAGTAGGCTTAATATGAGTCAGCAGCGTCCTCTGGAAGCTGAGAGAGCAAGCTATGTTTTGGGATGCATTACCCTTACAGCATAGCCAGCCAGTTAAAAGAAGCAATTCTTCCACTGTATTTAGCACTGGTGAGGCCTCAACTTGAATATTGGGTAGAGTTCTGGGCTCCACAATGTAAAAAAAGATACTATGACACTTGAAAGCATCCAGAGGAGGGCAACAAAACCAGTAAAATGTATGGAAGGTGTGTTCTGTGAGGAGAGACTGAGGACACTGGATTTGACAAGTTTGGAGAAAAAGAAGCCAAGAGGTGCCCTGATTGCTCTCTACAACTTCCTTAGAAGGGAACTGAACTGAACTTCCAACTGAACTCCTATCCTATCCTATCCTATCCTATCCTATCCTATCCTATCCTATCCTACATAGGATGTAACATCAGTTCAGTTTTTATTTGTTTGTTTATTATTTTGTTTGTTTGTTTTTGTTTGCTTGTTTTTATTATTTGTCTTTTGGTCTTGCAAATGGTTTTTACAACTACCCCATAAACCTGAAGAGGTCTTTTGGAATATATATAACCATTGGTTATGGTATCAGATTCACAACATGGAAGAATGAAAAGCAATCTGTTGAATAATAAATAACAAAAAATATCAGTCAGCATGACATCTTAAGCCATTTACGTACCACACTGAAGCACCTTCATGCAGAGAAAGGATAGGTACTAATATGGCAAGACAGACATTGTGTCTCTTTTTGAACTCATATCTTGAAGAACTATGCAGGACTACCCAAACAGTTAGCCCAATGGCAGAAGACTGGATATTTTGATGAAAGGTAGGTCTCAATAGTCTGCTGGCCTCTAATACATCTGTCTAGTTCAAAGGGAACTGTAACCTTACTAAAGCAGGCTGAAAGCAGGGATAGCTAAGTTGCATGACTAACAACGCTGTTTCTGTAAATATAATTTATGGTAATTGAGTCAGATCATAAAATTAATCATATTAACAAAAAGAAGATTTATAATTATACAAATTCTTTCACTGAAAAAAATGATGCAATCAGTAATAATAATTTGAGGACATTTTCTGCCTACTGAACACTAAGTGCATGTTCAAAGTAGCTACATTGAGAAAACCAACTGGAAGAGTTCCAAATAGCCTCTCATGGTCTGTCATGTCACTAATCCACAAATTAAATCACTGCTTAAGTGGAATATGATATGATTTTTCAGAACAGCTTCAAAGACAGTTACAGCCATTTGTGTCCGTGATTTGCACATCAAAGTAGTAATAATAAAAATACTTAGTTGTACATAGCTCTTTGATCCGTAGATCATGATGAACTTGTCACACGTGGGTAAGTAGTATTATTCCCATTTTACTGATGAGTATACTGATTTCCTTAGGGTGTCTCAGTAAAACAAAGAAAAATGAGAATTATACATCTGTTTCTGTCATATCTCCTGCTTGACAGAGCTGTGAAGCAAGAAGTATCCATTCATTGTGCAGAAACAACATCCCCCTCTGAAAAACTGGGGACCTGATCCAGGGGCTCTACTATCAGTAGAACTCTTCATACAGTGTGCTTTAGGCCAAAATACTAACATATTCCTAACAGATAGGGATGCTCTATCAATCTGCAGTGCTTTTTTCTCATGTTTGAGACTGAGAACAGGGGAAGGAGGACATACGTATACAAATCAGACTGAGATCTTTAACTTTAATTTCTGATTTCGATCTGAAAATTAAAAATGCATATTTATATTTATTATTTGACAAGCTTGCTCAGTCTGAATTGAAATCTCACGTGTAATATAGAAAAAAAACAACTATCGTGTAACTTCTAAACTGTTTACAAGGATTCAACACCACTACATTTTATTTTGAGGCCCATATAGTACTCCTATTTTGAGATCAACAGTCTTTACTGAATTGATCTGAATATATTTATATAGATATTTTACAAAATTTGTGTGATTAATACAACATGTTTTTCAGTCATTCATGTGCTAGGGCCTTCTGCACATTCTGATCACCAGAATTTATTCCCAGCTTTCTCATAGGGGGTACCTAGAGATCACTTAATGAACACAGTCACACCAATAGCAATTTAATAAAAATGTTTGAACAGTGTTCTTAAAATTATTATTGTCCAAGGCAAGCATGCTTTCCAACTCAGGTGGATGTGGAAAAAGTGTCTGCCATATGGCTGACATTATTGAAGGTGTAAAGGTGCTCATATGGTATGATGAGGACATCCGTATCTGAATTCACACCTGTTGGGAAAATTCCTGAATTAGGTATCGCATCCAAGTTCAAAATCTACCTCACAGCATTCTGCAGTGTAATAAAAGAGGCATTACCACTAAAATGTAGTACTGCCTAAGTAATGCACATGGCTGGATTCCAATAGCAGGGCAACCTTCCTTTTATCTGTTTCACTACTTTCACTTCTTTCTTAGTTAAACATGATCCTGGTGGGTTTCTTCCAACTCAGGATATTCTTTGATTCTATGATTCTTTCCTCTAATTTCCAGTTGTATTAAGCCAGGTCAGTCTGGCTGCTGCAGGGCCTGTGACCCCATGGAGCCAGGGCTCCTAATGGACCTGGCAGGGTGTGGCCTGGCAGCCTGGGCCTATCCCAGTGATCCAGACAGGAACAGGTCCAGCTGGGAGGTACAGTGGGGCATTGGACACCTCCCAGGGGTTGAGGACATGAGCCCGTGAGTAGGCAGGCTCAGTGGGTCCCACAGCTGGGGAGGATGGAGATGTAGGGACATGTCAGTTAGCTGATGGCTAGCTAAACTCCACCAGACTGCTTTCTCACTCCTCCTTCCTTGAAGGAGCTGAGGGAGAAAATATGATGAAAAAGGTCTCAAGGGCTGAGATAAGGGCACGGAGGTCACTCAATAATTACTGTCATGGGCAAAACAGACTCAGCAAGGGGAGATTAATTTATTGTCCATCACTAGCAGACTAGAGCAGTGAGAACTAAAAGAAAACTAAAAACACCTTCCTCTCATCCACTCTCTTCTCCCTCTTCCCCCCAAGTAGGTCAGGGGGATGAGGAATGGGGGTTGCGGTCAGCTGCTGATACTTTGTCTCCGCCGCTCCTTCACAATCACTCTGTCCCTGCTCCATGTGGGGTCCCTCCCATGGGATGCCGTCCTTCTCGAATTGATCCTGCAGGGCTGCCCACAGGCAGCAGCTCTTCAAGAACTGCTGCACATGGCTCCATACCACGGGGTCCATCTCCCAGGAGCAAACTGCTCCAGCATGGGTCCCCCACGGGCGGCAGCTACCCCCAGACCTCCTGCTCCTGCGTGGGCTCCTCTCCATGGGCTGCAGCTCCGGTCCGAGGCCTGCTCCTGCGGGGGCTCTCCATGGGCCGCAGCCTCCTCCAGGCCACATCCACCTGCTCCACTGGGGGCTCCTCCATGGGCTGCAGCATGGAGATCTGCTCCACGTGCGACCCATGGGCTGCAGGTGGACAACCTGCTCCACCAAGTGCCTCTCCACAGGCTGCAGAGGAACTGCTCTGGTGCCTGCAGCACCTCCTGTCTTTCTCCAGCATCACTGGTTCAGCTCTGGCCAGTGGTGGTTCCTTTTAGAGCCATCTGGAGCTGGCTCTTATCTAACATGGGGCAGCTTCTGAACTTTTCTCACAGAGGCCACCCCGGCAGCAACCCATCTGTTACCAAAACCGTTCCACAGAAATCCAGTACAGGGAATATGGAAACTGGCCCTGCTGAAGCATTGCTGGGGCAGGGGCTGACAGCTCCAGGGGGCTGAAATAGGTTCCTGAGACATGGGCGGGTGAGAGAGGCCCCAGAGGAGGTGAGGCAGGGGCAGTCAGGGCTGGTGGTTCTCTCCTGATCCTGACAGGGGGCCTGGGACAAGTATTGATTACAGTATAAAATCACAGAATGGTTGAGGTTGGAAGGGACCTCTGAAGATCTAGTCCAACCCCCCTGCCAAGCAGGATCACCTCCTAGAGCATACTGGACAGGACAGCATCCAGGTGGGTTTTGAATATCTCCAGAGAAGGAGACTCCACAACCTCGCTGGGCAACCTGTTCCAGTGCTCTTTCACCCTCACAATAGTGCCCTCTCATACTCAGGTGGAACTTCCTGTGCTTCAGTGATTCAAGTAAATGTGTTTCAGCTGAAGTGTATGTTTTAAAGGAGTAACTCATATACAGCACAAAACAGCCTGAATCTGAATATTTTTTTTCCTTCCTGTTTTTGTAATTTGAGGTCACCCAGTAACATCTTCCTCAGGTGAGAAAAAGCAGTGTATCCACACTCTACCAGTGCCTTCCCATGAGACTAGACCTGTACACAGCGCCCTGGCTCCACGGCTTCACGATCTGCACTGAGTGCTTCCTGAAAGACCCCGCCCACCTGGTGCTGCTATTATTCCATTTCCCACTTAGCGTAGCATTTGACTTAATTAGTCAAGTTAAATTACCAAAACAGATATACACAGGTATTCACACACATATATACAGCGTTCTCTTTCTCTATACAAATACAAACTCATTTTTGATGAAAGTCTCTGGAGGAGGACAAGAATAACAACACAAAACTTCTCAAGTCTCAGAGAGGCAATCTGAAGAGTATCTGAGTTATATAAGGCAAAAAAGAGGACCGCAGAGGTAGGGGGCAGCAGTTGTGAAACTCTCCAAGTTTAGGAATTTAAAATTAGTGAATTAGTGTTGAAAATAAAATTATCTCTTTTTTTTTTTTTTATAGCAAAAAAATGTCACATTGAAACATTTTCATAATGTCACTGATTTTCTTCTTTTTATACGCACTGTCTCAGCATCCTGTGAAGCTGTAACATTCTTGAAAAACAACACTGGATATATCAAGAAAAATAATGAGTCAGAAAAATGAAAATGCAGTTTTGGCATCTCTGGGTTTTACAGAAGCACCTTCCTCTATCCCTCAGGTGAACCTGTAGGTAAATATATATATATATATATGTGTACATATATATTAAAAAAAAACCTGTCCTGTCATTCTAGTTTATATTCCCCTGGTCCACTGTCACAATTCCCCATGCTATGCCCCCATTATGTTATTATTACAAGGCGCTGCTCTGACTTGGCACATGGAATATGATGGTTTTAGCAAGAAATCTTTTACTATTTGAGAGTAGCTTGCTGCCAGAGTGCAAGGCTTCAGTGTCTTTTTTTTTGAGAATCAGTTACTGTTTAAATAAAAAAGGGGGAAAAGTTCCATTTCTTTTTTCCTTCAATTATTTGGACACTTTCAGAATATTAGTAAATAACTAATGCTATTTGAGACTGTTACTTTTTTTTTTTTTTTTTTTTCTGAAGGTAGTTGAAGAATTCCCTATGTAACATCCCAATGACAACACATTATGTTCTTTCCAAAGAATTTATCAACCAATGTTCAAAACTTGTAAAAGTTTTTCAGTAATGATCTTGCCAAAAAAGGAAAAAAAAAAAAAAGGAAAAAGTCATTGCTAAATAAATTCACTGATGACATTCAGCTTAAGAGAAATGCCAAGCAGAGAGGCTGATCAGAACTTCATAAAGGAAGAACTGAATGATATTAAGGTCTGGAATAATAATTTGGCAGTGTCATAGGCATGAAGATAGCATCTGTATATTAATTGTTCATGATCCACAAGGTGTCAGCTATGGGTAACTGTTTCATTCCATTACAGGTAGTCTTAGGGCATATCACAAGCACAGACAGAGAAATACTAATGGCAGCACGCTATGCATTCTAATCCATCCAGAATTTGGGGCAATTCACATTAATAAGATGACCAGAGAAACTGAGAAGATATGGAATGGAAAAGGTATGTAAGTGGAGTCTAAATATATTGAGGGCTAGAAACGGCTGTAGAAACCAGATCTTTTCTAACTATAAATGCGGATCTTGCAGAATGGCATTTCTGTGGAAAGTCTTGCTATTTGCCAGGTTGGTTAGGATTTTGAGAAACCTGGTCTAGTGGAAGGCATCCCTGTACATGGCAGGGGGTTGGAATTTGATGATTTTGAGGTCTCTTCCAGCCCACACCATTCTGTGATTCTTTGTAGTTAATAAGGTGTTTGCAGAGGATTCTAATAAACTGGTTGTGTGTCAAATGAGAGAACTGATATCAGTGATGCAGGATTCTTCCTTTCAAGACCACTAAGTGTAAATGGCTGTGCATTCTTGGCAGATCTGAGCATCCTGGGTTCAAAAGTTTAATCACTGTAAAGACAGAAGTACATTGGAAATAGGTAGCAAACCATCCCCAAATGTGAAGCATTATTTATTATTATTGTTGTTGCTCTTATTTTGGCAAATCTGCCCTGTATGTGACATGACAACTGTGGGTTTACAGAAAAATACTGTGAAACATATATGCCATCACTGAGCTGTTAGCCAGTACTAATTATCCAGTCTCCTTTTTTTTCCATTTCATTCCATTTTGTTATTCTTTTTCTTCTTGACATTGCATGAAATCAGATTGGGAGCACCTTGGGACAGAAGCCATATTTGTTCTTTATGTACTATTCATCTTACCTGTACTTGAGGCACCCAGAACATTATTGAACTCCATAAAATAATAAAATTGAGAAGGAAATATCATAAAAGCAGTCTCTCCTGTGAAACATCTGGCATTTCTATTACTGTTGATGTCCAGAAATACCATGTGAAGAACCTCTCTCATTTTACCAGAATTTCTGTTATGGTTCCAATTGAAATCAGAAGTGGAATGAATAAATAAATAAATAAATAAATAAAATAAAATAACTTGACAAAAAAAGCCAAATCATGTTCCTAGATTTAGGTAAATCTTCAGATTTTCTCCTTCATTCTTTTCAATAAACTTTGCAAGTAGTGATTCTTTAAAAAAGACTGAATTTCTGGGAATAAAAAGTCTTCATAGTTGCAAAAAGCTTTAAAATAGAAAAATAGCTTGCAGTAGTTTCTTACAATTTCTGTGTTGTGCCTTAGAACCCCTCATAGCCTTTTGCTATGAGCTTTAAGAAATGCATTCTGTTTACTACGCCCATTAAAACTGTGAGCTTCTTTAAAACACTTGTGTTACAACATAAAACTCAACAGGTCACATAACACCTTTTATACAAACACTACATCATATACTGCTTAGACTTATAGGAATAAGTCTGTGTCTTTGACTATGCACATCCTTCTTATGATGCCAAAAAGCACTGTGGGTAGAAGATTTCCTTCTGTACCTTTTAAAGTGTCTGGTAGAAAGATACTCCACTCCTTCCTTCTTGATTGCTTAAAACCTACACGGGTAAGATTTATTTTTATTTTAGAAGTAACATGTGGCTTAATACTGCTAGCAGTGGATGCAGCTCCAAATACATTACCTAGTAGTGTATACATCCACTTAGTAGTGGATGCAGCTCCAAAGGGAACAGAGGTCTTTCCAACAGGTGCATAATTGCAGCCATGACACTCAGTTCCAGATTACTCCTAAACATAACTCAGGTCCTATGTTTGTGATCACACCTTCAGAACACGTGCAATGGCTCTGTGCATAAGGTGGATTTTTGCAATCTTAACATGTCCCCTTGCCTTCTGTGCAGATGATGTCATGGAGCATTTCATCTCTAAGGGTCATTTGGTCACTAGCTTCAGTGATGATGTTGCATCCAGACTCCACAATTTTTCTCCAGATACTTCTATCTGACTTATGGGTTGAGGAGCCAGAAGGTTTTGGCACTATGGTGGGACTTCCTGAATCATTAATCATTACTGTTCTGGGTAAATGGTAGGTAGCAAGTAAAGGAGGAAGAAGAATGAACCTGGATAACTAAAACCACGTCGGAGACATGACAGTAATGTTAATATTGACTTTAACTTTTTCTTTGTATTGCATAATTAAGAACACAAGCTGCACTTTTACCCATAGATTTGTGTAGCGTGTGCTTGTGTAATAATTGCTGTTCAGAATGCCTTAATGAGTCAGCTTCACTTTTCTACATCTTAGCTAGCCAAGTTTTAGATACCCTTAGCTTTAGATACAATGAAGAGCAGACATTAGATGGTTAGCATTCTCTTACCTCATATGACCAGGGATAGCAGATGGAACTAATGTTGGAAGGTAGTATTAATCTGTGGTTCCTAACTGCTAGCAAAGAAGATCAGCTACTTGTTTTTGTAAAGATAAGAAGCGGAAGTGACACAGCAGGATCTGTCAAACCCTACTGTGTAACTACAAACAGTATGATGATTAAGAATAAGAAACTCTTTTCTTTGCGCGATCTTTCAGAGGCCTGCCCCTAGTAGGCTTTATGAATGGTTCTAAGTTATTAGTCACAACTTGGAGTGAAGCCCTGTGACTCATGCTGTAAGGCAGGAGGAAATATATATATATGTGTATACATATATATATATTCTCACCTAAATGTTGAAAATGTGATGACAATCCTTTAATTTTACTAGTTTTCCAGCATGAGAAGATAAATAATACAAGTAATCTTATCGTAGATTACTTTTATGACTTTCTGGTCTGTAAATAAAATAAAATGTGTATTGGTGTTTGCAGCTGTATGTGTACACATCTAAGCACACATACACAGAATCTCACAAAGCTATATACACACACTCTCACACAGCTGATTTTTCATTATGGAATATGAGATATTCCATTAAATTATTGAAGAGCATCCTGTTATATTTATTACAGAGGTCACTGATATTAATGCCAATTGTCAAATTTTGGTTTCCTGTTGTTGATTTTCATGCATGAGAAACACACTGCCGCTGGACTGATGCCAGAGCTCCATCAATCTCTCTAGGCTTTTTCAACCTCAGGATATGTAAGAGTAGCAGATAAATTGGAAGATCAATGCCTTGTCCCTCCTGCTGTGCCAGCTGCTATTGAGAAATTAATATGAGGATCACTATAAATAAAAGATAAAAGATGATATGGCTTACAGTGTAAAATATTAAGGTTGGACACAATGTGTTCTATGAATCTAAAACCAAAAGCTAAGAAAATTAACCCTATAAGAATATCCATTGCTTTTGTGGATATGTGGAAAAGAGTAGACTAGCAAGTAGAAAAGTTGTCTTTAACAACTCTTTGAAAAGCCTGGGTATTTGTAAGTACTGACCATGAATTTAAATATTACAGGAAATAGTCCTTAGCTGTAGTTTAGTTTATCAGTAAGAGATACTGAAATTGCATATCTTTTTTATTCCATCACATATATCTGGGAGAACAGATAATTAATATATTTAAAAATTATATACAGAGTTTTCCAAGGGTGTTTTTTTCAAGTCATTTATGCATTCAAACCATTTATTAACATATATTGATTTCAATAGGTGTTGAGCATCCAGAACAAGCCCTACAAAATGGACTGGAATTTTACTGAAGAAAAGTGTTCACTCTCCTTGCAGGGTGTAAAATGGTAGTAATTTAGGTCTAGTGGAAGTCACTGAGAAGTAAAGGGGTCTTGCCCTGAGGTCTCAGCTCCTCACAGGTACTGTGATAGCTAACTCCCACTGGATTAAACTAAGAGGTTACATTTCCCAGAGCACCTGGTCCTGATTCCCCCATGATATGACCTAGGATGCCACATTCCGATGAGGTTTCTTCCAAGAGTTGTTATTTAAGATTCACGAACCAGATCTACTTCCACCTTACATCAAAACAGTTTCTTCATAACAAAACTCACCATGTGTAGAGGGAAAGGTCTGCAAATCAGGTATACCCTATCTAGCTTGGGCACCTAAACACCTGAGTAAAGCTGACTAATATTGAATGTTAACACCTTTGACAGTGAAGTGACAAATAGGACAACTCTTTGTTATTTCTAAAGATGTTGAGAGGGAAGATTCAAACCATTTAAGATCTGAATCTCTCATTGGAACTCTACTCACCAGTGAGTAGCAAGGTATGCAGAGTAATTCCAGTCTTTACTTAGAGACTCAGTCCGATGGGAGACATCTCTGTCCCACAGAGGGCTGCCCCTTTAGAAGCACTTTCAGAATTAGCGTTACTAAGTGCTTGTTGTGTTGTTGTTGCCAGTTTCCTCACTATTCAGAGACGTATATTGTCCCCAGAACATTTAGGTATGTCACTTCCTTGGGTTATAAAAAATAATTTAATTCACTAAATGGAGAGTGAAACTACACACACACACACACACACACACACACACAATAAATAAATAAATACATGTGCAGAGAAGTCCAGGGATCTAAATTCCACTTTACTCAGAATTTCAGCTTTATATTGTCCCATCCACACAAATGTGTTCACACAAGCAAATGGGTAGGATGGAATTCCGATGTTCTGGGCATCCTATCTATATTCTCATGTAAACTGGTTATGTATTAGAGTAATTTCCTTTGGAGCCAAATTATTTTCAAATAATGAGGCTTAACCCATGTGGTATATCGTGTAGCTTCTTCAGTAGACCTTTTCTTTATGCTTCTGAAAACAAAATGAACCTTAGCAATCTACGATATCATACTTTGATTCCAGGGGTGCTGCATGCATCAAGCCAAAAAAAGAGCAACTAAATGTTTCTTATTGAGTAGGTTAACAATTTCCTTAAATATACAAGACACTTATACAGTAGAATAAAGTATTAATTGGGACAAGATTGCCTCTGGTAAATAGAGAATAAACGGAAAGTAATGGAGGCTGTCTAGACCTCTGCTCTTCAAATCACCTGAATGTGGAAATCACTGAATAAATTGCACCCATGGTGAAGTAGTCAAATTCTTCTTTATTATTATGTGCACTCACAGAACTGTCCTAAAGCTGGGACTACATGAAATGTGGTGTAGCATTACATCTAACCTAGTCCATGCTAGTAATTCTGTACTGCAGTCTGACTGATGCATAAAAATGCCTAGCAGCTAATTAAGCAGACAGAAGCCTGTCAGCAAGAATTCATATAACTTCTCAACAGAGTCCTTGTCATAACGTGTCCCACCCTTACTTCTCTCCAACTACTATTAGAAGTTTTGCATGTTCTGATATCCAAATTGGGATTCAACAGGTTCTACTGAGCAGAATATTTTAACATTTCTTTTTAGAATTTCAGGGTAATGACATTTCAATCATTTGGTGATGACTAGAGAATTTCCAAGAATGTATATGACTTAGATGACCATTTTGATAGAATGTCGTATTTGAGGATTTCTTAAGACAACAAAGCAGGATTACACAGAGAAGTTGTGGCTATGTCATAGGGAACAGTGCCATGTGAAGCTTACGCAAATGCACACAAACAAGTGGTTTAAAGACAAGTATGACTGAGAAGAAAAAAATGAGGTTGCATTGTAGTGAAGAGATGGAAGATTGAAAGCTAATGATTCCATAAGAAAGTCCTAGTAATGTTTTACTAGAAATCCAGACTTTTCAGAATTTAAGTGATCCTTGTTTGAGCTTGAAAAAAAAGGAAGGTATCGCTGACATCTTGGTTTAGGTAATCTATCTTGTCCATTTGCACTGGCAGAAGGAAAATTGATTATCCAGTAGCAGCATTATAATTAATAGGACATAGACCTTGATTCACAGTTCCAGTAGACTACTATTCAAGGGGGAAAATGATTCCAACTCCTTAAATAACAGTTGTTTATACAAGTTGGTTTGTTATGGCTGCAGGTGAATTTATTGGAAGTTTATGCAAAGCTTTGCTTTTTACATTTCCACAATCATACTTCCCTGTTCCAAGTTTATTGTCCAGCTGTCTTTTTACATTCAGGGTTCAGTTCAAAAGAAGTACACACATTACGTCTCAACTAAAGACTTATTTCTTATTTATAACCACATCTCCTATTCAGGGAAAAAGGCTACTTCTGGTTCAAATTCCTGGAAAAATCCCCAAACTATGTTTTATTTCTTCCCTCCCTATTTTTTTTTCTGTCTTTCATAGACTTTTGGCTTTTTCTTAAGGGCCAAAAGTGTGTGATACAAAGGGAAAAGGAAAAAAAAATAATAAAGATCAATGCCTTGTCTCCCTGCAGTGACTGCCTTGGTTGAGAAATGAATATGAAGATCACCATAAATAAAAGATAAAAGATGATATGGCATTTGGAGTAAAATATTAACACCAGGCACAAAGTGATGTATGAAAATCTGACCAAATTAACCCCCTGGGATAAACAGAGGCCTTGTTTATGTTGCATAGGAGAACAGATCTGTAGAGAATTATGTTTGTGTCTATTGTGTGGATGCTCACATACATGTGTGTATGAATGGGAAACACAAAACAGTCCCACTACCCTTTTCTCTCTGCATCCATCTCACTCTCTCCCCACACATACATAGACCTAATGTATATTTGTGAGTACATGCAGTTGTGAATGCTTTCACTAGATATATTTGTCATTTATGGTCCTATGTACAGTGGCTGTAAAAACAAAAAAGGTGTAAGAAAGAAAAATTGGAAAGACAATGCTACATTGTCTGTAAGTAACATACATACAAAAAGGTTATAGCATGCAGATATATTTAAATAAACACGCAAAAATGAAATGTAAATGATGAATGTCAGCACACTATGCATTTACACATATACATATCCTGTCTGCATGTGCATGTGTATACTCTGTGTGTGCATATATATATATGTTTATTTATAAAAACATAAACAAATACATGGGTAACATCCAAAACTATTCAGAAGTCTTGAGATAACTATTCTGTGTGTTTTCTGTATCATAGTTTTGGCTAGGATAGTGTTATTTTTCTTTGTAGAGGCTCACACAATGTCCTGTTTTGGATTTTTGATGAAAATAGTACTGCTAACATACCAATGTTTTCAGTTGATGCAGAGCAGTGCTTGCACAGAGCTGAGGACTCCTCTGCTTCTTGTGCTGCCGTGCTAGCAGGCAGGCTGGGGGTGCACCAGGAGCTGGGAGGAGACACAGCCAACACAGCTGGTCCAGGCTGACCAAAGGGACGTCCCATAGCATATGGTGCCATGCTCGTCAATAACAGCTGAGGTAAGGAAGGAGGAAGTGGGGGTACATTGAGAATGATGGTGTTTGTTTTCCCAAGAAACCATTGCATGTGCCAAGCCCTGCTTTCCTGGAAGTGGCTAAATAGCTGCCTGCTGTGGGAAGTAGCGAATGGATTCCTTGTCTGGCTTGTTTGCGTGTGCGGCTTTTGCTTTCTCTAGTGAACTCTCTAACCCATGAGCTCTCACACTTTCACCTTTCTGATTCTTTCTCCCATCTCACCTGGGCAGAGTGGCTGTAGATCTGTATACAATAGCATACACAGCATAAAAGTCTTTGTGTCATTAGCAAAACATTTGTTTTGTGAGTGTTACATATTATTGTACATCTGCTTACTAATATGTGAAAATAGCATGAGGAAGGACATGATAACAACTATACAAAGCTTTTGCATATCCATTATCATCACAAATTACCTACAGTCTTGGAAATATTTGAATGCGCTCACTGTGCTAGAACCTATAGTGTGGACTTCTTTCAGAGCAAGCTAAAAATGTATTGTCTAGATGCTGAGAACCTCAAATCATACTTTATAACAATATCCATTTATTTCACTGGAGCTAACATTGATTTCTCTAACAAAGATGTTCGCTCAAAGAATTTGAGAAGACAGTAATATGGACACTATAATAGATAATTGTATCTGCAGCTATTTTAAGTTGTCATAACATCAGTGACATTCCCAAAGTCACTGATTTACACCAGCTCAGCAACTGACCTGTAACATGGATTAATCCACACAGATTTACATAGTCAACTATACTTTATCAGAACTATGCAATGCATTAATTTTTACTGCATCATTTCAATGCATTGCACAGTGTATGGAAGTGAAAGCAACATTATTTTTTTTTCCTCTTTTTCTCACCTTTTTTTTTTTTTTTTTTTTTTGTTTCCATTTCTTACTGTTCTTTTGGTAATCTGGGAAGAATAAAAGTTTGATGAGGTTGAATGTCTTGGCACACTCATAACACGGAGCAGCTTGATAAGATGTGACTTGCAGTATTAAGGTGACACCGGTATTAAAATGAAATACTTAAGGAGATGGAGGATGTGCCATGAAGGGACAAAATATCAAGTTGTGAATTATTGTAAGCTTACAACATAAAATATGATGAAAGACATGATGCTCTCAGTAACCTACATCATAATCACTTTAATGATATATAGAATTATTGAATATTTACTGTTTAAAATGTACTGTTAAAAAAGACATGATTTTAGTCTCATTATTTCCTCCTCTATACTGCTCCATATATATATATATATATTTATTCTTAAGTTGAGGAAGGAACCCCCAATCTGCAAAAATAGCCACCAAAATTTTTCTGTCCTTCTCTTCTTGACCTGCTAGACCATCCTGAAACCTCTGTAAATTCCTCTGAGGTTCAATGAGACTTTGTCACATCCTATGGTGAACTGTCTGAAGAAACATTTGTATCAATGTCATAGGAAAAAGTGTTATTTCTAAAATACTTGAAGATAAATTACATTTTGCCATTTGGCATGTGAGTCTCAGGGATGGTTTAAATGAGCCTCCCTTGCAAGCTTTCACCTAAGTCAAATCTACAGTTCTAGGAAAAAGCAAACCAAAAACATCTGCTGAAGCAGTTATTCTTCAGTGTCTCTACTGTTTTATATGATAGATACCTAAAGAAGGTAAGACTTTTTAGTATATTTTATCTACATTAGTAGAGACTGATATATCACATTCAAAAGGTGAGTAAAAAAGGTTAAAAAATGGTTATGGTTAAAAAAACGTAGATGGCTCATGCAAGAGCTGATTACTAATATCATTTGCTTATCATATGATTTTTCTTTTTTCTGATATATCACATTCAAAAGGTGAGTAAAAAAGGTTAAAAAATGGTTATGGTTAAAAAACGTAGATGGCTCATGCAAGAGCTGATTACTAATGTCATTTGCTTATCATATGATTTTTCTTTTTTTCTGCAGATATGTTTGTACAGTGGGAAGTCAAATCATTAACAAACTTGTGTGTGTGACAGAGATGAAACAGGCAGTTTCAAAGAACAGGAAGATGCACTGTTTCATTTCCAAGAGCAACCAAGGAAGGTAGAAACGCACATCAGCTCAAAGGATAGTAAACAAAACTACGGTTATAGTCCCGTCTCTAATTCAAATGCATATAGCACCAATTTAATATAAGAACAATATAGAATAATTCCAATTGCATTTTCAACTAACTGCAATAGGATGCAATCAGTATGTGTGGCAAGAAGGAGTTTGAAATATGATAAGCAAGCAAGTGCTTTTTTAAAGTAAAAAATAGAAGGCTTACAGTACATAATATATGATCTTACAACAGGTCATGCAGCTTTTGATGAATTATAAACAATAAGAATTTATGCAGAAAAGATGTACTGTGTATATTTTTGTATAAATTCCAGAAATATATTGCTGTGACATGACCATTATTTTAATACATAGCTCTAGAAAAATGGATATGATTATTAGTCTAGGTCCCATGGATTAATAAATAAATAAATAAATAAATAAATAAAACAACCCCCTACACCTCCCCCCAGAAAATCAAAGGAGTATTTTATTATATCTTTTTTTACATCTGTTTGTTATTTTAATAGTAGATTTTTTAATTATTATTATTTTTCCTTTAATATTACTTATTCTGTATGTATTGTCTTTCTTCTTGGATACATTTTCTAATGCAAATGATGGGAGGTTGGTAAAACTGCTTTTCCTCTTTACAGTGATATTAACATGGTATATGTTCATGTAGTGATATTAGTATATATTAAAATCAGTTATGTGATGCTTTTGTCCACACAAAATTCCTGTCAGAAAACAGACTAGTACTTCCATTTTAGATGTGGGACAGCTGCAGGGGTGGGTCCCAACCATACATGTACAGGTACTTCTAGATTTGAAGAAGTCTTCGCTTTTAGAAACTGCAGTTCACTGCATCAGTCATTGACACATAGTGAAGTTGTGTTTGCTGACTTGTGTGTTGGTTCTTGTTCTGAGATACTGGCAGGAGGGATATTTTACATTCTTTTTCCATAAGTGAGCAGGATTAATAGGAGAGGTAAACAGCCCTATTCCAGGCAAAGAAGGACAGCTTTTGAGCATTCTTGTGATGTTGTCTGTGGTTTTCCTTGCTACAGAATGTTGTCAATACTAAATGTCTATTTGAGATTAGAAAATGAATGGAAAAACTCATGGAAGAAAAATATATTGAACACAAACACATATAAATATGCCACCTCTAGTTCAAGTCACTGCATCATGAATTCCAAGAAAGAAAAGGACTATTCTAGAGAAGTATCATTGTGTGCTTGCCCTGTTTTTATGCTCCTCCCTAAGCCCCTTTTCAGAACCAGGATGCTACACTAGGTAGACCTTTGATCCAACCTGGTGCAGGTAATTTTATGTAAAAATGGATGAAAAAAATGTTTGATTGACTTGAAACAGAATGGAAAATGAAAATGTATTCATTCAGGGAGATCAAAACTAGGAATGTACAGAGTTGGAAAGAAATTATGAACTGTTGTGAGAGAGGGTCTTGCCCTCTTAAAGAAAAGATAAAGGAGAGGATGGTGCATTCTCTCTCCCTCCCTCCCTCCCTCCCTCCCTCCCTCCTCCCCTCCTCTGCTTGTCCTTCTCTCAGTTATTTACATTCTTATGCAAAGTAAGTCCACAAATGCAAATTAACCACCGCATTTTTGTGTTCGGTATTGGCAGGTATGCCTAAACACAAACTTTTCTGCACCATGGTACAACACTGCTCCCTGTAGTCAACAGTCCATAAGGAGGACAAAGCATTTATCACAGGATGGGCAATTCTTCAAGACGTTCCTCTCTCACTTGGCTTGTTCCAGACAGCAAAAAGTGCTAGCAAGTACAGTTCATGAAGTCTTGCCTGCTTTGTTGTATATTTTGGCTGTTAAATCCCATAGAAACATTTCTTCATACTGGACTCAGTAATTAATCAATACTATTTTATACTTATACATAACGTCTATGACTGTACTTCACTTTGAAATATCTTATGTATATATATATATATATATTCATCTTATCACAAAAATAACATTAATTTGGAATAACAGGAAAGAGAAATGGACACCAAGGGATTTTGCCTCAGTTAGTGGTAACTGCAGACCTTACTAGTCAGATATACAAAAATCAAATGAAAATATTACCATCATTACTGTAGCATATAAGTCTACAAATCAACTGTTAACAGGTTTGACTCTGCCAAAGGATTATATTTTTTATACGAACTAACCAAATTAAATGAGAGAAAATCAAATGAAATTAGCACACTTACAGGGATCACAGAACTACATATGGCCACTGGAAATGCATGTATGATTTCGTATTTTTATTTTGATTATTTTAGAGGTTAATACTAACCTTTTTAGTTATTAAAACAAAAGAAAAATCTTTACAGTGTTCTGACTGCCATGTATAATGACAGGTTCTTGCCATGACAAATTTAGATTATATTGTAATCTAAGCACAGTATAAAGAGTTATAGGCAATTACTGTACTCACATGATCTGTTCTTATTACTGTCACTGTCTATCTATTATGTAGAAATAATATTGATAATTTCTACTTAAAGCATTAACAGGAAACTTGCTATACGGAGGTATTTGGGGGTCAGTACTGCAGTTCATTTTTCTCCAGAAAATATTTTCAAAATGATATTTGTAAAGTGTACCTTGTGGATTGCAGCTCATGGTCTCCTGTGAGATTTCTTCATCTAAATCAAGAGGAATTCTTTTCATCTTTTAAGAAGAACAACCAAAGGATGCCAGGACGGCATATAAACAGAAACATGAAAGGGCAGTAAATACAACAATATCCCTTTCTCAGTCTGAAAGTAATGACACCATATATTTACAACATCTACTTGTTTCAACATATGTTTTTCTTGCCAGTTATGTATGGCAGCTTGTGCCAAATTATGCATGATGAATCAATCAATCTTTGGTTCAGAGAAGCATGGAACTAGCATTTCAAACATTGTGTCTTGTGTATTATCCACCAGGTTACCCTGCTTGTCCAGACTTTGTAAAATTATCATTCATGCCCATGGCAAAACGTAAAAACACCTCCTTCTTTTCCTTGTACTAAAATATTTTTCATTTCAATAGGGAACTTCATGCCACTAAAATATAGTTTTAAAAATCAACTAATGCAGTCCTTTGCCCCCCCTTTTTTTTTCTTTTTAAAAAATTTATTATTATTATTATTATTATTATTATTATTATTATTATTATTATTATTATTATTATATAATTATATATATAATATAAATAAATATATGCAATATATAACATAATATATATAAAATATATAATAATTAATAATAATAATAATAATGATAATAATGATAATAATAATCATTTTCCTTTATCTTAAATGAAAAGCTCTAAATTCAGGAAAGAAATGAAAGAAATGTGCATTTCTGGAATTCGTGTATTTTCAGTGATCTTTAATGTAATTCCAAACATATTGTATGTTTGGCCACTCATATAATCAAAATTTATTTTCTGCAATTTTTGGTTTAAATGTCTCCAAAAAAAATTGATTCCTTGGTTACTGTAAAGCTAATAATCTGTCTAATTATTAATTCTTCAGCAATTTGGTATTTCCTCTCCAGAATCAGGTGCCAAAAATTTGACATTAATGTCATGTCTAGCTCATAGAAATAACTGATACCTCCTCAAACACTGAACAAAGGAGGTGGTTCAAACCAGGTTTCTTGCAGACTTAAATGAGTATGTCGACTCATTATTGAAAGTCATTCATAATGTTCTTACAGGATTGACAGTCTGATCAGACTAATAGCAAGTGCAGCATGGTTCATGTTCATGTTTTCATTGTCTTTAATAAGTACTGATGGGCTCTGGATCCAAAAGAACTATAATCACTAGGAATAATTTTCCGATATGCATGGCATAGCAGTGTCTAGAAGTGGAAAAGTTAAGTCATAGTTCACTTATATTATCATAAATCTCAAAACTCTTTTTTTTTTTTTTTTTTTTTCCATTGGATACAGAACTACAAATTTGCTGTCCACTTTTCTGAGTCAGTAGCAGAGGGATCAGTGGAGTGATATCAACAGTAAAATGGGTTATGTAGCAAATGAGGCATTCTGTAATTGTATGTGTATGACAGGATGCCTTATTAGCAAATAACCACATCTTCCTTCTAACAACTAAAATAAGGAATCAGATTTTTTTTATTTTAAGTCTTCATAATAGCTGAATGACTCAATTCTTTAATCAAGTAATCTCATAATAAAGGAATAAGGGTCAGCTCCTAGATTTACAGGGGGTGGAGTAACATTTTATGTAAATGGTAGCTTTGTAGAAAGGGAGAAAGCTAGTTATTATTCCCAAACTATGCATTTTCACCTCTCTTTGGCTGGTATTTTTACTCCTAAGAACAGATATTTCTGAATTAAAAACAGTTATTAACTGAATAAATTAAGCATAGACAGACAGAAGAAAATAAGTGCAGCTAAACAATTAATGATCTGAATTCTAGATTTCAAATGAGGTAGAGGGAAATTCCCAGAGTTCATGCACAAAGTCTGTCAGTGAACTTTATGACCTGATTTCTAAGAGTTTCAAACATACTTGGAGCATTGTGTAAGCTTGAGGCATTACTTAGAGGTTCAGGTTCAGTGGACTGGTACAAATACAGGCTGGTAACTTTTTGCAGTTCATATGCAATTCTTTATCAGGGATAGAAGCATTACAGGTACCATTTTCTAGGTTAAATGTTTTATAACCCAGAGAATGATGCCTCTCTCAGCATCAGTGGTAGCAAATGTAAGAAATACATGTTTTCTCAAAATGAAGTGAAAAGGTAGAATTTTTCAGGGATCCTAAGACAGATGTCCATCTGCTATGGACTTTTGGTAGGACATGAATACTTGAAACATTGAAAAGCTTCCACAGTTTTCTTTGTCTTACTTATGTCTCCATAAGCAAGTGTGTGATTATATATGCAATACATGTAATTTATTGATAGAAAAAATTAATGATATAGCCAGGATAAGGAGGGCAAAACTCAACTTCACAGTGAAGGAGATTGAAGAAATCTGATGTCTCCAATTGTTTTCATATTTGTATTAAGAATCTCATCAGAGGAAAGACAAATGTTGCATCAGGGGTGAAAATGTTTGCAGTAAAAGGAGTTTTCTTCACAAATTTTCTACCAACCAATCTAAACTGTTGACATGTTTCCCCTCAGAAGAGGAGCACAGCAAAAATAGATCCTCCAAAAGCACAACTGTGCTTAAGTCTCTGACTTAATATCATTCTGGGAAGCATGGGAAAAAAAATCTGTCAAGGCCTGAATTTCCCCAGACACTTCACAGACACATTGGGGGAGGGGGAAAAAAGCTGTCAAAACTCAGGAGGGAAAGCCATGTGTTGTTTCCTAAATGGTTCTGTGGTAGCACAAGACTTCTCATCCAGTCAAAATTACAAGAATCTGATCTGAGAGGTGTATAAAAATGTCACTTTTTGAAGAGTTCAGCCCTTCCGTTAACTGAAGTGAAACACAGCTGTTAGATCAAGTTTGGTTCATAAGAATTTGCTAAGATTTTAATTGTGGAGGAGACCATCATAGCCTACAGTGCAATCATGACCTAAACTCATTTCTCAAATACTGCAATCAATCAACTTAAACCATACGCTCCCACCCCTTTCTTTACTATATTCTTTTCCTTACATTTACCAAATCTATTGCTTTAGTAGAGAAGTACTTCAAAAGTTGGTATCTGTCACAAAAACATACTTCCGTTTGCACTATCTTATTGTTGAACAAGTAACTCTTTTTTTTTTTTTTTTTTCCCCATAAGAGAACATGTTGCTGTTTGCACTGTCACAAAAGTAAAATTTATCTTGCTGAGTAGAGGTTGGCCATTGTTGCTAATGAAGCTATTGTGTCATTTTAATTAAAGTATTGACCTTTTTTATTATTTCTGCCTACTGAAAACTTATAACAACAACAACAACAATAATAATAATAATAAAAATACAAATTTCAAAAAGCTCAGAAGTCATAATTTGGATTTATGTTTCCAACATTAATATATGACAGATATGAATGGAGAATAATATACTGTTATATTTAAAAATCTCAACTGATTCACATTTTCTGCAATACATCTCACTAATTAAAGCAAAATACCTTGTGGAATATATTTTGAATTATTTGACTAGATTTCATTAATTCTGGCTATTGAAGTCAATATAAATTCATTCTTACAAAATGAGACCTAGACCATCATCCATTTGGTCTGCTAACATGGTCAAAGAGACCTGCAAACAGTTACTTGTTCTGCAATAGACAGAAGGCATGAAAGCATAAAATAACTGCAGTCAATCAATGTTATTTGTTCAGATATTTTACAGCAGAGATGCTCATCTCAAAACATGAAAGCATTCTTAAAGAAATTTAAAGTAAATCTAATGAATTTACATACTTCCTCTCTCCTGCGTTTGAACTTTTCTACTTCCTCATTTCTTTTTTTTTCTTTTTTTTTTTTTTTCTTTTCTTTTCTGAATGTTCTCTTTCTTTGGCATTTTAACAGCTGCCTTTGTTTCCTTTACAGATGATAAAAGAGAAGACTTGCTGATCTCCTCTCATGCCATAGATTAACTCTTGAAATATAATTCTGATGAGAAGAATATTAAGTCCGTTGAATATATGCAGAATATCCCCTGCAGATGTGTCTTCAGTGTGCTGGAGTTTGGTCATCAGAGACTGGCGGCCCTTCTTCTTGCATGCTTGGAGTTCAGTGGGGCTAAAGAGGCTTACCAAGCCTACAGAAGGTTTGAAATCAGTAGGAGTGCTTAAGCTGTCCCAGTGGCAGGTCAAGTTCAGCATGAGTACAAGGATTTCAGAGCTTTCACAACTAGTTAAAATACAAACCTGATAATACTGACACTCAAATCACTTCTGAAATCCAGCAGAAGGTTGTTAATATTGATATGGTTAATATACATCAAACAGGATTCCTTTAATTTTTTGAATCGAAAAATTCTTCACAGTGTTGACATTTCCTCGCTGAACTCTCAGGATTGTTTGGTTTCATAGACTGTAGGGCCCAAGACACATTTTGTTTTAAATAATCCTTCATAAAAAATTCAGCTTTCAGTCTAATATGATTGAAACTCATCTTGAGTGTGTTTTATAATGCATTGAACTGGAAAGACTATGGGTGTTGAATTATTCAAAAACATGATAGGGAAAATAGCGATATATATGTGTGCATACGGGGAGGGGTGATCAAAGAAATCAGGGTGACTTGATATGTCTTGTTATCTCATTTTATTTACTTTTCAGAACTCATCCAAATATTAGAGGGGAAAAAATCAATATCAATTTTCACCTCTGTCACGTTCTACACTTCAATTATTAATGAATGTCAAATTTGACCACATTTCTTCATACCACCTGCTCTGCAATAATATTTCTGAGCCTTTATTAAAAATGTAAAATTGTCATTGAATTTCCAAATATGATTCTCTGGTGGCTAATTCAGCTTGTTTTATTAATAAGCGAGTTCTGATGAGTAATACTAATCTAATACGCCTGCATGTAAGATTAAACCATAAATTATTCCTGCTGAAGGTGATGAGATTTGACTGCTGTGTGGTTGTTAGGCAATAACCCTCTACATTAACTCATAAGCACACTAAGGAAAAGTGGTTTCTTTACAAAACCAAAACTGTTAATATTTACAAATTGCTCCAGGTATCTTCCATACGTTTTTTATTTAAACCAATAATTTTGCTTAAAATTATGGCAAGAATGAACAGCTGCCCCACAGCAAAATACAGACATATACTACAAATACACACATGATACATACACACACACATATACACACAGAAGAAATATAAAATTAGAAAGCCCTTAGCCCACACTTACTGGAAAGGGATCTAAAATGATAGTTTTAGATTAGGCTTTGTCATTACTGTCACCCTCAATAGAACACTTCACAGTAGCATTTCCTGTTTTTCCTGGATCTAAATAATAAAACAGTTTTGATTTAGTGCTAAAAACTAGTAAGCAATTCAAGTTCTGACAGAACTAAAGCCATTAAAGGAGTATTTAATTCATTGCTTTACTTACTTATCCTTTTCATACTACTTTCTGTTGTGACAAGAATGGTCAAATTGTTTTCATCGTAGTCACAACTTATTCCATATTGTGCCTAACCCGAAGTAAGTTAAGAAGATATACCATTCAAACTGTGTTTTATGGTATATTTCTTTTTATACATTGCATTTTTAATCTTCCAGAAAGAGCTGACATTTAATGGTTGAAATTCATGTAACATTCAATATTCTTCTTATTTTAAGAGTAGTTTTAGAACAAACAAACAAAAAAGAAGTCCAAAACTCCAGTACACAAGACCAAAAGTTATTGTCCCTCTTAGCAGATAAGCCATTTCATAACAATTTTCTGTTTGTCATTTATAAACAGGGTATCACAATAAGGTGCATGTGGAATCGAATATACACAAACTTGATCTTTCTCTCTGTTATCTAAGACAAACAATATGCCCAATGCACTACACTTTCATAATAACTTTTTGTTTGTTTGTTTGTTTTTCTCTCAAAATTAAAATAAAGACAATGAGCTGAACATGAGCCAGAAACAGAGAAGGCCAACAGCATGTTGTGCTGTATGAACAGGAGTACAGCCAGTATTATGAGACAGATGATTATTTCCCTCTGTTCAACATTCTTTTAGACCACTTCTATACGCTGTGTCCACTTTTAGGTCTACTGTGTAAAAAACACACTGATTAACTAGTGGGAGTTCTGTGGAGGGCAACCAAGATGGATGGAGCCTGGAATACAGGACCTGCGAGGAGAAGCAGTAGGATGAGAACTTGCTCAACGTGGAAGAGAGACAGCTTCAGGAGCACCTACCATCAGCCACTCAGCACATCCAGGGAGAGGTTCCCATTCCCTTTCCCTTTCCCTTTCCCTTTCCCTTTCCCTTTCCCTTTCCCTTTCCCTTTCCCTTTCCCTTTCCCTTTCCCTTTCCCTTTCCCTTTCCCTTTCCCTTTCCCTTTCCCTTTCCCTTTCCCTTTCCCTTTCCCTTCCCCTTCCCCTTCCCCTTCCCCTTCCCCTTCCCCTTCCCCTTCCCCTTCCCCTTCCCCTTCCCCTTCCCCTTCCCCTTCCCCTTCCCCTTCCCCTTCCCCTTCCCCTTCCCCTTCCCCTTCCCCTTCCCTTTCCCTTTCCCCTTCCTCCTCCCTTTCTCCTCCTTCTCCTTCTCCTTCTCCTTCTCCTTCTCCTTCTCCTTCTCCTTCTCCTTCTCCTTCTCCTTCTCCTTCTCCTTCTCCTTCTCCTTCTCCTTCTCCTTCTCCTTCTCCTTCTCCTTCTCCTTCTCCTTCTCCTTCTTCTCCTTCTCCTTCTCATCATCTCATACCATCTTACATCTTGTCTTATAACAGATGAACTGCCTTGCAGTGTCCTTGGAACTATACAGTTTGATTGAATTATGTTCAAATGAATTCTTTTTCTTGTTTGGTATCTTAACATTGCCATTGTTATCATGCATTTGTTACAATTTAAACATTACTGCAATCTACCTCTTTATAGTGGTTTGACTTGTTTTCCTCTGTGTATATATGTGTGTGTCTACCCATACATATTAAAGTTTTTTTTTTTCTTTAATAGTAAAAGGGTTGGATTGTTGCTCAAATACAAAACAGGGAGATGACTACCCAGTTGTGGTTTTAACCTGGCTGGCAGCTAAACACCACACAGCCATTCACTCACCCTCCCCTCTCCCTCTCTTGGATGGGGGAAAGAAACAGGAAAGTGAAGCCTCTGAGTTGAGATAAAGACAGTTTATTAAGACAGGATAATAATAATAATAATAATAATAATAATAAATAATGATAATAGTACTACTACTACTAATGTCTACGAAACAAGTGATGTACAATGCAATTGCTCACCACCCGTTGACCGATGCCCAGCCTATCCCCGAGCAGACGGCCCCCCCACCCCGGCTAGCCACCCCTATATATTGTTTAGCATGATGTCAGATGGTATGGAATACCCCTTTGGCCAGTTTGGGTTAGCTGTTCTGGGTCTGTCCCCTCCCAGCTCTTGCTGCACCCCTAGCCTGCCCGCTAGCAGGACAGAGCGAGAAGCTGAAAAGTCCTTGGCTTGGTGTAAGCACTGCTCCGCAACAATTAAAACATCAGCATGTTATCAGCACTCTTCTCATCCTAATCCAAAACATAGCACCCTATCAGCTACTAGGAGGAAAATTAACTCTGTCGTAACTGAAACCAGGACACCAGTGTATTTAGTTTTGTGTCTTTCTGGCACATCTTTCAGTGCCTTTGAAATACACAAGTGTTTGGTGTTCAGACAAGCCAAGGTAGCAAAATTATTTTTACTGAGTTTACAAGTGTATCAGAAATTTAAAAAGTAAATTGCATCAACTCATTCTCTTATTTTTAAAATATACATGACCTGTTTGGTCTTCAGTATTTATGCCTGTTCCAAATTTTGAATATTTAGGGTGGTTTTCTTTCTTTTATTTTTTATCAGTACAGAGCTGAGAAAAAGAAAATGACATTAGCAATGAAGCAAAGAGATATCAATCTAAGTAGCAGCTGTTATTCTGTGAAGCTCTTCCAGTCTTCCTGCCTGACACTAGACTACCAGAATGTCATGCTAAGTACATAAGTGGTCAGTGAACATGCAGTGATCAGCAGAGAAAAATGTATAACAAATAGATCATCCTCAAGCCTCAAGGAGATTCTTATATTAGATGGAAGTGTTTTACAGTAGAATATGAGAACTGGAATATTAACACCATTTCTTTCTCTGGTGCTCTCTGGTGTCAATGCAGAAATCTTAGAGATGCTACATTAATTACAAGAACATAAAGGAAAATTGGGCAGAAGATGAAAGTTGCACCTGCACTGCACTTCTAACCCTATCTCTATCTAAATAGAGGTAAGGTAATTTATTATAGCAGATTTCTCAAAGCTTTGATGGAAAAGGGAGCCACACACATGATTCCAACTTGCTCCAATAAGGGTGAATAATATAAAAGAAGAGGCATTTAGGAATTGGATTATAAGCTACAAAAACCATACTGAAATAAAAAGAAGAGGTAACAGAAAGATTTTCTGAGTGTTTTCAGTGAGGAATCAAAGTTTAAAGTCATTTTCTTACCTTTTCCTTACCAACTATTTGTTTGCTAAAATGTATATTCTACAACTTCTAAGTGCCATAAAAAGCAATAAACTGGTAACACAGGTAGTTCCAGCTAGGCAAATAAATAAACTTTGCTTGAAAAGTCACTGAAAAGAGATCATTCCTCACAACTTGATATCGCAAAGAAGAGACAAGGGTAGCTTTGTAGTTGTCATTACATGCAACAAAAACACCTTTGACAACAGAATATAGCTGTTCAGAGTGAACATATTACACATTTGGGAGAAATCATCAACTGTTCTCCTGCAGAAAGTCTGCATCTTGACTCAATGAACCAGCTTACCTGAGAAGTAATCACTCATTAGTCTCCAGCTCTTCAACTTCCACATCATCCGTTTCACAACAAAAGTCCCTATCAGTTCAGCTTCAGACCCAGATTTGGCATAGAAACACAACAGGTGTCAAAGACAGACAAAGTTATATATAAAAGTCCGTTGTCCATGCTGGTGCTTTTAGTGTCTCTTGCAGACTTCGATAATATTGATCAAAAAGCACAGATGATCTGAGGGTAAGACCTAGTAATAGATGGAGAAACATTAAATCAGCATTATATGGCATTAAACAAGTAAGATTCGAAAGCTTGAAAAAAATAAATAAATCACAATTCTTTTCCAAATAGTAGTCTCCTTTCCTCACATAGTATATCACACAATTAGTTTAGTTGTTTACAATGGCACTGCTAACAATGGCTGATGCACAACTAAGTATCAGTCTCTCTCTACAGGGTCAGGATCTTAAGAAAATTTGACTTCAGTGCCAGGGAAGCTCATGGAGCAGATTATCTTGAGTGTCATCACGCGGCACTTGCAGGGCAATCAGGCAATCAGGCCCAGTCAGCATGGGTTTATGAAAGGCAGGTCCTACTTGATGAACCTGATCTCCTTCTATGACAAAGTGACTCTTAGTGGATGAGAGAAAGGCTGTGGATGTGGTCTACCTTGACTTTAGTAAGGCTTTTGACACCATTTCCCACAGCATTCTCCTCAAGAAACTGGCTGCTCATGACTTGGACAGGCGTAGGCTTTGTTGGGTTAAAAACTGGCTGGGTAGCTGGGCCCAAAGAGTTGTGGTGAATGGAATTAAATCCAGTTGGAGGGCGGTCACTAGTGGAGTCCCCCACGGCTCAGTATTAGAGTCAGTTCTCTTTAATATCTTTATCGATGATCTGGATGAGGGGATCGAGTGCACCCTCAGTAAGTTTGCAGATGACACCAAGTTAGGTGCATGTGCCAATCTGCTCAAGGATAGGAAGGCTCTGCAGGATGATCTGGATAGGCTGGACTGATGGGCTGAGACCAACTGGATGAAGTTCAACAAGGCCAAGTGCCGGGTCCTGCACTTGGGGCACAACAACCCCAAGCAGCGCTACAGGCTGGGAGATGAGTGGCTGGAATGCTGCCTGGCAGAGAAGGACTTGGGAGTATTGGTTGATAGTTGGCTGAATATGAGCCAGCAGTGTGCTCAGGTGGCCAAGAAGGCCAACAACATCCTGGCTTGTATAAGAAACAGCGTGGCCAGCAGGGCTAGGGAAGTGATTGTCCCCCTTTACTCAGCTCTGGTGAGGCTGCACCTCGAGTACTGTGTTCAGCTTTGGGCCCCTCACTACAAGAAGGGCATCGAGGTGCTCGAGTGAGTCCAGAGAAGGGCAACGAAGCTGGTGAGGGATCTGGAGATCAAGTCTTACGAGGAGCAGCTGAGGGAGCTGGGGTGGTTGAGCGTGGAGAAGAGAAGGCTCAGAGGTGACCTCATCGCTCTCTATAGATACCTTAAAGGAGGCTATAGTGAGGTGGGGATTGGTCTATTCTCCCACGTGCCTGGTGATAGGATGAGGGGGAGTGGGCTAAAGTTGCGCCGGGGAGGTTTAGGTTGGATATTAGGAAAAACTTCTTTACCGAAAGGGTTGTTAGGCATTGGAGTGGGCTGCCCAGGGAAGTGGTTGAGTCACCATCCCTGGAGGTCTGTAAATGATGTTTAGATGTAAAGCTTAGTTATATGGTTTAGTGGAGGACTTGTTAGTGTTAGGTCATGGGTTGGACTACGTGATCTTGGAGGTCTCTTTCAACCTAGATTATTTTGTGATTCTGTGAAAATAGGTGGCTGGATGAAAAACAGCTGGGTTACAGTCAGAGGAGATTAGGGATAAGTCAGTGACAAAATTAGATACTAAATGTGACTTCATATATAAGTGAACTTCCCCTTGACCAAGTTGTAGAATTAATTAATAAAGACTATTAAAATGGAATCCCAAATAGTTCCAATGATCAAGAATCCTGATTTCTCTTTTTCTTGGTAAAAAAAAAATAATAAAAAAAATATATATTATATATATTTCTGTCTTAAATAATGTTAAAACATTATTACATTACATATATATATATTACATATATTGCATTACATATATATATATATATATTATACCAAACACTGGGTTTATATAATTAACTTACTGTGGATGTGTAGGGGACACAAAAGATTACAGATAGTTAAACAATGCAACATCTCACAAAGTTCAACAATGCAACATCTCACTAAAAGAATTAACTGAATTAAAGATGTCATGGTGCTTGTCACTTAAAATCCAGATTAAGTTTTTTTGTCAGTTTGTTTGTTTTTTTTTGGTTTGTTTTCAATTTATTTATTTATCTTCTAATGCATTCCATATGAAACATAATAACTTATTTTTGAGATAAAATTTCATTTTAGTTGACATATTCAATGTCATTACATTTTACTTTGTTTTTCCTTGTAATTTCTGTTGCTGAAAAGTTTCTGTAATCCATGAAAATAAATTTGGAGTAAAATTTTTCAGGTACTCTTGCTAACATCAGTGCAGTTGAAAAAATATTTTCACCAATAATTTAAAAGAATTTTCATTTTCATTTTTTTTTTTAAATTTGAATATTCCTGTGGTCACTTCAAAAATATTTATTTATTTATTTATTCATCCATTTATTTACTAATTTGTAGGACACCATTTTTAAGCAAATTTTAAGTAGAAAGTTTAATCTCTTCAAAATCCGTTGTGTTTATTTTCAAAATTGTATTTCCTGTGAAATTTTGGAAAACATACTACTAGATACTGAAGTTCAGAAGATGACAGAAGAAGGTGATCAATGTCAAAAGTGATACAAACTTTAATCATTATTATTTTACCAGGAATTTTGGAATGTTGATATGCACCACAATTCGCATTTTAAATGCAGTCTTTTCATGGTGATCCAAGGAACAGATGGTGAATATAGCATACTTTTTATGCTATTGAAAACTTTTAATAATTTAATGTCCCAATTTGGCTTAAAACACAATATGTGTAACTGTTTCTCCAAAGAGGGTTTTATTTAGCAAGATGGCAAGAGGTAATATGCCAAGATATTAAGAACTGTGATATTCTTGAATACAGTTTAGTTTGCCCTAACCATTAATAATCTTTCATCTTCAGTGAGGACAAAAAAAAAAAAAAAAAAAAAAAACATTAAAAGAATAAGGTCTTGAGCAGTTAGCACTACTCCCCTCTACAACTCTGTCCTATTTCTAATACATATAGCTGCTGCTGTATGAAAGGCATTATCGTCCCTCCCCTCACCCCCAAAGAGTTAGGAAACCGAGAAGCAATTATATCAATTGCTATATTCTTAAGCAACTTCAATCTGATTTCAACTTAATCTTCATTAAAAATTTTGCCAACAGATATATTATGTGAATTGGAAGCTTGTACCAATCAAATACTTCTGAAGCTGGTCACAAATCTGTTGTGCTCCATTATCAGGATTAATGAAATAAATATTTTGCTTTCTAACTTCTTAATCTTTCCCTTAGATCTACCACAGTGAAAGAAAAACACAGTGAAAGAAAAAGAAAAAAAAAATCTAATCTAAAATGAGATTGTCCTGTTTATCCAGCATAATAAAAGCAGGTTCAGTGTGCAGTGAAGCTGAGACAGTGTTACAGTGCTAACAGTGAGAACATTATCTCACTAGTGAAGCATATATTAAAATTATAAGGTATATTAACTAAAATCTCCTGAATGTTAACATCCTTCTGTACAAGAGCCTATCTATGCATGCTAGAAAAAACAAAAAAAAACAAAAACTTTCAGTATTACTACTAGTTTTAAGATAAGAAGCTTAAAGATTAAAAAGTAAGATACTAAACAACAAAATTTTCTCTTTTGAGAGTTTTTCTGGGACTACAAAGATACATAAGTATTTCAAGACTTATTTTCATGATATCCTTGAGAGTGGCTGATGAAGTATTAAAATGAAACAGTTACATTTTCTGTAGTGAACTTCAACTTTCTTTGTGTTGTGACCTTTTTTTCTATATGAGAAAATTTCTCCAATGTGGATAATTGTACTGATAGCTGGACTGAGAAAACAGGCCAAGAAACAGGCTATCTGTGATTCTGTTAATTGCTCCAGAAGTCAACAAGCTCGACCTTTTAGCCATGCCTTACAAATATTTCGACAAGCTAGCAAACCATTTCCCAAGTATATTAAGTAAGATGAACTAATTTCAAAGAAGAAAAAGGAAGGCATGAAATACAGTGTGTGCATTACAAAAAGAAAGGGGGGAGGGGTAAAGAAAATCCATTTTCAGACTTGGAGCTTAAAATTAATGTTAGTTTTTCTTAGTGACATACTCTAGCATTCTTAGCATGCTGCTAACAGGCAAGCAGCAAAACAATTTACTGGTTTACTGCCTTTGATTTTATGGTAGTTGCAGTTGTACCATGTCAAACAAAAATAATTACAAATATGGCAGTATGCAAATCAGATGAAACTACATCTAAATACGTATTTCACATGCGCATCCTGTTTTAGTCTTCAGAGAGCAAATGGATAAAACACTGGGTTTAACTCTAAGGTCAAGGCTGAAATCATAACTAAAATATGGATTTGCGTTTTAAAACTATAAGACATGCTTGGTCACAAATGCCATATAATTTTCCTTGCTCTGAAGAGGTATGAGTAAGTATGCTAATGGAATTACCCCTCACTCTTCTGAAACACAAATTAGGTTTTGAAGATACAGTGTAGCTAACTAAGGAATCTTGCTATAATTGAGATAACAGAGATCATATAGTGTGCACATCTGTATGCAGAGCTCAATGGACAAATGACGCAGATAATGATGAATTGGAGAGTACAGGGAAGGTTAGTGCATTTGAAACCTCTGAAAAATTTTTATGACCACAATTCAATGCACATCATCAGCATACCAGAACTGCAAATCCTTTTTCTGTTTGGTTTGATTTAAATTGGAGAATAAACCCCCACAAAAAAAATCTTCTATTAAAAACAGAGACGTGAATATTTGAGGATTCATTTGAAATTGTCCAAGGTCATTATATTACAAACAACATGTTACAGAGAACATAGAATCACAGAATCATACAATATCCTGAGTTGGAGAGGTCCCACAAGCATCATCGAGTCTAACTCCTTTCTCCCCAAAGCACCACCCAAAAAATAAGACTACGTGTCTGAAAGTCTTGTCCAAATGCTTCTTGAGCTCAATCAGACTCAGTGCTGTGACCACTTCCCTGGGAAGCCTGTTCCAGTGCCCGGCCACTCTCTCAGTGAAGAACCTTTTCCTGATATCCAGCCTGAACCTCCCCATTGCAGATTCAAGCTGTTCCTCAGGTCTTGTCGCTGTCCCGAGAGAGTATTTGCCTCTGCTACCCTCATGAGGAAGTTGTAGACCATGATAAAGTCTCCCCTCAGTGTCCTCTTCTCCATGTTGAAAAATCCAAGTGACTTCAGCTGCTCCTCATACATCTTCCCCTCTAGACTCTTTACCATCTTTGTTGACCTCCTTTGGAGACTCTCTAACAGTTTTATGATTTTCTTATACTGTGGTGCCCAGAACTGCACACAGTACTCGAAGCGAGGCTGCAGCAGTGCAGAGTAGAGTGTGACAATCTCTTCCCTTGATGGGCTAGCAATGCTGTTCTTGATATACACAAGGATACGGTTGGCCCTCCTGGCCACTTAGGCCCACTGCTGGCTCATGTTCAGCTTGTTGTCGCACAAAACCCCCAGATCCCTTTCTGTGGAACTGCTCTCCAGCATCTTGTCCCCCATTTTGTATGTATAACCAGGGTTGCCCCTTCCTAGGTGCAGAATCCAGCACTTGGTTCTTGTTAAACTTCATATTGTTGGAGAACTGTTTAGAGTGATGTGTTACCAAAAAAAAATTAAAAATACCTGTTTATAATGAATATTATTTATTGTCAGCATTTGAGTGAGGTCTTGACAGCATTCAGTCTTGCACAAGTAAATTTAAAGGCAGTTCTTAATAAAGCTATCAGAGCATACATTACATAAAACTGCTCAACTCTCCAGAGAAAAAAAATGCTGTTTTCAGGTATATAAGCCCTTCTGATGAACTACGGAGGCTGAAATTGGCTCTTTTGTTTCTCAGATATTCATCAAATTTTGAGAGGTATTTCAGGTGGTTTTCAATAATAAGGTCAGGATAAACAATGTAGAATACTTTCATTGGTATATTAGTTAATATTTATATTAAAATAGCAGTCTGGTACCCCCAGTGGTAACAAGACATCTTGCACTGAGCACCTGAAAGAAAGAAAAGAAAAAAGCCCTTCCCAGAAGAACTTTAATTTTAAAACATAGGTCTATATCCATTAAAAATAAGTAAATAAATCAATCAGGCCAAAATGATGAGACGCTGTATTTGTTCTGGTATCATCCAGACACTTACTATATTCATATTAAGAAAAAAAGAAAAAAGAAAAAAAAAAAAAAAACTTGCCTACAGCTTTCAGTTTAATGTAGAAAATAAAATTAACTAACACCAAAAGTGGATTCATTAGATAAACTATCAAACATCATCACAATATCTATCAATTATCTTTGTGTGGAATAACTGCTGGAGGTGACTCATTGAGGTTAAAAGTTTGTCCACATCTTAAGAGAAGGTACAGTGTTGAGGAAACTTCCAGGGTGAGATGCGGTGGATATGAAAGGAATATGTTCCATGATAGTCTTCTTGGCAACAGAGCCTTCAGCCTTAGGTATTGGTGACACCAGGGGAGCTTGGTGTGCTGACTCTAAAGAGATACAGCATGGAAGGTGGAGTGCTGTCAAGACACCGTGGCCAGGCTCTATGCTATCACTGCAAAGATGGGGAACCAGATGGTACTGTAGAACTGATAGACTGCATGGTCAGCCCTGACTCTAACTGATAAGCAAATCATGTCATTTGGGTGAACCTTGCTCATTATAATTCCATTATAATGCCTAAATACACCTCCATCCCTACCTACCTTCAGGGTGCAACCACCCCTCACTGAGCATGCACTCTGCATTTCTCTGAGCCTATACCTTTAAACAAAGGCAAGAAAAGATTATACCAATCACTATGAAGACATATGACTAGAGTCACTCAAGCCCCACCTAAAAGTAAGAAAATAGTATAAAATAACACAAGAGAAGAAAAACGTGGGACGACACCATTGCAGACAAGTTGGAAGGACACTGCTGGCTTCTGGGATCAGTTGACAGGCTGAACCTCTCTCCCCCCACCCATAGGGATGGGGCGAGATCTGAACTCTCGGAGTGCTTCTTCAGGAAACCTAACACTCTCTGTAGGGTTGTTTCATAAATTAGCACATGTAGTTGGTTACGTTTGTCATATTCTTGGTGTCTGTACATGTTTTGCAGACAGTGCAGACACCGGCAATCCAAAGGACATGTACTCCTTTTGCTTCAATAAACTACACCAGCCATTTACTAGACAGAAAGTGTATTGCGCTATTTGTGCATCTGTGATCGTGATAATTCAATGCACATTGAATGTCACTGGACTTATGATGCCAAATTGGGCATCACTCAGAATCAAAGCCCAGCCATCCCCAGCCCCTCTGATATTTGAGGACAGGCTGGAACACAGGGAAATTTAGGTCCTGCCAAACTTCCTTACCCTTTAATGCAACACTTTGGTGTCTTTTTCCTTGTTACTTTTCTTTTTACTTATTTATTGAGGCATAAAGAGTGAGATATAGATGAAATACTATCAGTATAACAGATACAACAGACTTTATATAAAGTTATTTTTATGGTCCTTTCTTTCACTTTCTTGCTCTGTTTTCTTTGTTTTACTATTATCACCTAAGGAAACTCTTCAAACAATTACACTTCTAGTAAATGAATAATGATACACAGGTTTTCATGGTCTCTATTACATTGCAAACTGTATGAATATCCTTGAGGACTCTGAGGAAGTGATTTGTTCACTGAACAGAGAAGTCTTAGAACTGCATCTTGTGGGAATGAGCTGTATCTGAGCATTTTGCTATGTGAGTAGTAGCAGTAGCCACTGTTTAATACTCATAATCAATCACATTTACCATACAGCTATATTTTTCACTGTATGTTTTTGACTTCATACTGCCATCTTATACTTGCTTGCCTCAGTCTTCCATGCTTTTTGGAAGGATTCTGTCACATGTGCTCACTTGCACTGCTTGCTATCTCATCCCTTTTTATTCTAGACAGAAAATTGTTGAATTCCATTCATTGTCAAGGGAAAGGCAGCAATTTTCTTGATTTTCGATTAAAAAAATGGCTGTACTAACTTATTGACTATAAGGCTATAGTAACATACCTAATTAAAAAATTAAATTATGGCTGAAAATATTTAAAATGTTTCAAAATTGGTCTCTCTAAATGCTACTTATTTAGCCAAAGTTATTTGCCATATGTTAGACATCATTCAATACAAGCATCTTGCTTACATTTTAAATAAACACTTTTTTACATTATAAATACTTTTATTGTCAGTGCATATTATATAATCACATGATGCAAATTTCTCTATTAAGAACACTGTTTATTTTGGTGTACACAGCACACCTTCAAGACGTGAACATACACTGCGGCTTTGGTCCAAGATGTTACCAAGGGATTTGAAATTACAGCACTAAATTATGTTTTTCCAGTGACAAAAATCAACAGTATTGGAGTAAGATGAACTCAAAAGAGAGTGAAACTATGTGGCTCTAATTTTTTCAAGGGCTTGTGGTTTATTATTTAAACCGAATCTTTCAATCTTTGACTAATTAAGTCATATTCTAATTTGGAACATTTTCCTTTTCAAAGCTTTTAAAAAGTCAACTGATTTGTTCTTCTTTGTCCTGAGATAACTATTAGAAGTATCAGTGAAGGGCTTTTTATGTAACCTGATAGGAATACTAAAGCCATTTAACAGAGGGGCAATGTTGAGATTTTTATTTTTATTTTTCATTTTCAGCCTGCTGATAATTAAAGAGTATTTCTGTTCTTCATTTGCAAAGAAAAATTATGTACTCTTTTGTTCCAAGAATGCCAGGGGCTGCAGAGCTTGTTAGCAACTATGCCTTCATCGTCTCTGAGCTAAATACGGTCCTTACACAAAAGTGGCTGTTCTTTACCGACCTTAACAAACAATAAACAAGTAGAAATCATGGCAATAATCCTGCCTCTGTTGACGTCAATGACAAATTTCCAATTAACTCTGGTAGGTTCTGAATGTCATCCACTGTCTTTCAAGTGTGCAAAGATGGGCACTGAGGCACAGCCCACAGAGTGCTTGTGAAGAACCTTTTTCCACAGTCCAGTGAACGTCGGAGGAATATTCCATGGCAACAAAGTTTATGGGGATTAAGGACATTGAAGCTGTCTACTCAGCCTACCACTTTGCTAATCATTGTCTCAGATCCCCGCTCCTCACACATCAGCATGATAACTATATATAAGGACTTCCCTTCTCTGTTTTGAATGCCACACAGTTAAGAAAATACGGTACAAGTCTGGTAGTTTTTCAGAATATATTCATGAAATAATACAAAGCGGCAACTCACAGGTTGCTCTCATTCATCTAAGCAGTATGCCCAAACCTTCTGAATGGAAAGTAATAATATTTAAGGTGTCTTTCCTGTCTCTCCTACCTGTAGTCCTAAAGTAAATTTCCCTTACAACCCACATAATTCTATGCACAAGATTTTGGTTGAGGCTTGTCCATATGCACAGGTAAAATCCCTGAAAGCACTCTTGAAGTAGAGTTATTGGAAGCAAGTGAGCAAGTGATGTGCTGATACAGGGTGTAGCTCACTATAATTTACCTGTTTCTATCAGAGTAATATTTTTTCTCAGAAAGCAATCCCCATTTATACTTTCATTTGACGTGTTCATATAAGTAGTAAGAAAAGTAATAAAATGTGGCTATTTAAGAGATCTTGAAGACTTCTTCTTTGTTATATGAGATGTTTAGAGGGCAACTGGGACAACCGGGATTGATTTTAGAAGTGATTCTTCAGTATGAGGACTGAGAGAAGTGTCAAACTACATTCAAAACCCCTAATATGAACTATAATATTATATAATACTTTGGTAAATCTTGGTTCTATTCATCAAACTAAGCATGCAATTAATAGTAGCATAACAGTTTTGCTGACTATTTCTTATGCTTTCGTTTTTCCCTTTTTCTTTTTCTTAAAATCATTTTATTGATTTTTAAACAATTTTAAACTGTGAGGGTTTTTATTTTCTAAAGTAACCAACTTCCCTGTAATCTTCTTTTTTTTTTTTCTTTTTTTTTCTTTGCTTTTGCCTATTCCTTTACTAGCATTTTCTTCTCATGTCTTTATTTCTACTATCCTAATCTCTTCTTCATCTTACAGTCTTTACTTCTGCTCTCCACACACTAAGGTGTCCACTAATTGTGCTATTTCCTTATTTAGGTACCTTCCCTACTAAAATCATTGTTGTAGTCTCTTCACATTCTTACTCCTAGAGGTGATGATTTCTATCCTAATAACCAAATGACAGGAAAGACCTGTACGTCCCTCTTCCTGTTTGTTGTTGGTTGTTTTTTGTCATGTTGCTTTAAGCTAGAAAGGGTAGCAAAGCACAAAATGAAGAAATAGAATGCATGGTTTTCTGTTTCAAGAGCATGTTTTGCAGTCCTTGACTTTACAAAGTGGTCAATTCTCTGATTTTTTTAGCAAAGTTTCCAAAGAACTATTACATATTTTCAAAGTAAAGGACTGAACCATATGATGAGCCTTAGAAAAACCTTGTCAGCAGAGATTTAGAGATTTTCTTGTTACTGAGCAGCGTTCTGGAGTTTGATTTAAAGTTGATGGTTGTTTTTCTCTGTCAACTTATGATAACATCCTTTTCTCTGCTAGGGTGAGCTTTCAAATCTCAGAAGGCTATGCTGCAGCTGTGATATAGAATTCAAAGACAACTGAGGAGAACACCACTAGCTATAGAAAAATGCACTAGGCCAGGTGGAACGCTGCTGCCAGCAGAGGAAAAAGAATATGATTTATTGTTTAGAATTTACAGTTATTGGTTAAAGATTCATTGTAATCCTCTGCATATTCTGCAAGAATAGATTTTGGGGAGCATATAGGCCATATGAACAGAAAGTTTGTCAATGTGAGGGAAAAAGCACTAAGAGCACTGGATCAGCATAAACTTAGAAAATACAGATCGATTTAAAGATATTTTTAATATGTCCTTACCTTATATCTAGGACAAAGGATGATCTTCCAGGTTTTCTTTGAAAATTAAATGAAATACATATCTGAATACTCATGTCCAATTGCCCAAGCAATTCTACCAAATCTGTCTGGTTAACACTTCATTCTGGAACCAGTGTATTTATAGGCACGGGTACAAAATTTGTGTCCACAATTAATTATCAAGTTTTTAAACAACCCTGCCTCAGAAGTGCAGACACCTATAAAGAAAATATTTATGAAATGGTTATTAAAAGAGTAAAATATAGCCAATGTACTGTTCAAAATTGGTCCAAAAAGATTTTAACATTACCTGTAGTCCTTTAGTCCTTTTTTTTTTTTTTTTTTTTTTAAGGAGAAAGCATTTTCCACTTTTCATGATAACACTAACACACTAACAGCCAGTCTGTTATATGATCCACATGGAAATATTGATTTATATTGTAAGTAAAACTCCATATATTTAGTCTGAAAATGCAATAAAGGATTCTTCTAACATATTCAACCAGTAAGTTCACCATTGCACAGAAAATTCAGGATGTATTCTCAATTCACGTGGAAGAGAAAATAGAATTGTTCACAAATAGACTGTCTTATGTGAGCTAAAAGGCTCACCTTTGGTCACTGCATTAGTATTAAATTTTCATTCTTGGAAGCAAGTTGTTATTACACAAAATTGGCTAAAAGTGGATTTTAGTCAAGGTACACAAACATTAAAAAAGGTCGCTGGAAGAGGGCAGATAAAAGCAAATATCTCAACTGTGCATTAGTCTGTGATTCTAATGGATGATGATTAAATTTAAGTTAACTCAACTCCAACTATAGTCAAACTACTAGAAGCTCTGGTATTGCCAACTGATATTACAGTACCTAAAAACATCACCTATAATGGAGTTTCCCAAATTCCTGAAGTATTTTGTACTAACTTTTGATGGGTAAAAGGTAAAGAGTTTCTCTGAAGTCTTGTAAAAATACCTGCATCAGCTCTATTCAGTATACAAAGTTTTTGTTAAATTTGAAATTGTGTTTCATTTCAAGAGATGATGTTTCTATGGTTTAGAAATATAGAAGGCAATTATCTCATTGATTCTGCAAAGATTAATTTCATACAAATAACATGAGTTCAGGGACTTAATATTACCGGTGTTGATTGAACATGGCTTTAGAAATAGCTTTATAATTCTCACATCTCTGGATGATGTGTCCTCTGAAACTCAAAGAAAAAAAAAAAAAAAAAAAAAGGAAGCGCTTTTAATTGTGTGGAATGAGGCCACTCTGTTTCAAACCTCTCAGGGGGTTAGTTTGATAATAGATTTTCTCCCATAGCACTGCTCATTATCTGTAGTCAAAGCCAATGGTTTGATTATCCCCTTCCTTTCAATTAGGCCTCTGCACCCATGGGGCTTGGTCAAGTTGGTGTATTGATATAAGTTAACTTTCAAGTTAGTTTTGCAGGGTATCACAAGGGTGGGTTGATCAGTAGAGCTTCAATATTAGCCAGCTGCGAATCCAGACAGTCACTGAAAAGAATCAAAGATAGCCACAAAATAACCCCATAGTTAAGACCTAAAAATACATGGCAAGGTTTGAAGCCTGATTCTGTCAAAGAAGCGCAGATAGTTTGTATTGATCTAGGAACTTAATGGAAGTACTGTAGAACAATGGAAAAACATTCTGCTGAAATTATTTTGATTCCTGTGGTTCAAGCTATACTGAATTATGAAGATCCACCCCCCCCCCCAAAAAAAAAAAAAAAAATCTAATGTACGATTTTTGCATGGCAGTAAATGCTAAGAAAACTTGTGGGAGGAGGATGAGGAAACAAGAATTTACAGGAGAAGAGGGGAAAAATGTTGTTTCATGGTAGAAAAATACAAAGATTTTGAGAGCATATGGCAGAGGAAGGAAATAAGAATGAGGGGAATAGTCTTAAGGAATTACTGCAAGTAAGGTGGTAGTTTTGCTAGTGGCAGTTATCTTACAACTCTTTTTCCATGGAGTAGGAAAACCTGAAAAACACTGTAACTCTAAGTGACACAGAGGGTGTTGAGGAAAGAAAGAGATAGTGTAGGGCTCTTTCTGTATCTCAATAGGAAGGGCTTAATAACAAAAGGTATAATAAGTTAACAATGTTATTAACAGAATGGGAAGAGGAATATAGATGATGAATAAATCTATAGTCCTTCAGATGCTGATCACACAGGTGCATGATCATGCAGCATCATACAGAGTCCTGAAGGATTTCCCCATGACATGCTGTACTTAGCAGACCCTGTCCATGGACAGAAGCTCTCAGTTTTGGTCACTCAAGGTGCTATATGATTTTCATACAAGAAAGCAACTTATTCACAAAAGATGGTCTCATGAGAACTCCCTCATACCTACCTGCTGGGTAAAGGCAAGGCCACACAGGTGATGTAATGGCAGGTGCAGAGTGGGAGTCAGCTGCACGCTCCTCCAGTACAGTGAACTGGTGGAGTTTGTCCTGCAGCCACAGGACACATGAAGCACAGGACAGTCCGAAGGTCACTCTGTGTGTGTTGCACAGCTACTGGCTGTGCATTGTCATGTTAACTGTGATGTCAAGTGTGACGTTGGTCACAGACTGTGAATAGTGATCTTGGAAATATCCCTTTGCTTTTGGATGTGCCTGACTTTCTCCCCATTGCCCTACCTTAGCAGCAGTTTATGCAGAAGATCTGACCCTGGATGAGGAACAAATTCATGTTCTTAATTTTCATATATGACAAGGTCTGAGTAACAGGATAAAAATAAGGAGGCATGACCTGATACAAATGATCACTAGAAAACATTAATGAGAGTGCATGCACATCCTGTACAAGGGAAACTGAATGAAGGTAAAGCCCAGTTAGATAGAGGCAAGACCTGAATGATGAAAGGATTTGGTTTTAAAAAGATATTTCTTTTTCATTTGAATATGAACTTACACAGTTAGGAATGGAATTTAAGAAACCACACACAAACTTTACCACACCTGCATTCCTCTTGAAAAGAATATTATAGAAACAGTTTATTCAGGAACTGTATTAGTTCACTCTTTGCACCAAGTGTGTGCAATCATGCTTGTATCAGTTTGACAAAGTATATTTTGATTTGATTACATTCAAGGTTTTCTTCTTCCTAGAATGGATGTGGAAAACCCAGGAAATGGTTTTAAAGTACATATATATATATATTTACACTTACTAGCACTTGTCAACAGTTGATTTACTGCAAAGGAAAAGAAAAAAAAAAAAAGAAAAACACACATACATTAACAGATAGAGTTTACTTCATTATGTGTGTAATAAAGTGGCTAATGTTCTTTTCCTCCCGTGTGTAGCAAAAGTAAATGAAGATTTGCATTCTGGGTGGAGATTTCTCTGGGGGAAGCAGGAGAAGCCTAGACTGACAATCCCTAAGCCCCAAACCTTGTTAAATGCAGTTTCAGTCCTGGGGACCTAATGCACTGATTGCTTCCTGAGAAGGAGTCTCATTGCTTGTTCCATTCAGTCCTATTACTGAAGGTCTAATTACATCTATTATGCTGTTCAGTTTCACAGACGGTTGCTGAGGGGAGGAGGGCATGAAACTAGGAGGAGGGTGGGAGGGCAAAGGAGAAGAGAAACTAAAGTATTTGGCAGGAAAAAAGCTCACAGGTCTCGACTACTGAGAAATGATCTGATGACTGAGCTGACTGTGAGCTCACAGTCATGTGAGATTATGTCTAAACCTCCAAGTGTGTCACTGTAACAAGACAAAATGGAGATGGTTCCAATTTTGTGTTATTGCCCAGGCAAGGAAGAACCAATTACTCTGTCAAAATTTTAGGTAGTGGATTTTTAAAGCTTCACCAAACAAATCAGTATGGAAAAGCAAGAAAGGGTGGGCACAAGTGGGAAAAGCAAAGAATTTTTAATAATCTTGCAAAGTTTCATTTACATTCGAGGTTGCCAAAGCCCTTCCTAGGCCTTGTTTTCTCAATATAATGTAAATATCACACACCATATTATTCTTTTCTGTAGCCTAGATTAAGACTGTTATCATGGGCTAATAGTGCTCAAAATGAGAGGAGGGGAGGGAGGGGGAAAAAGGCTCATTATTTTTAGATGACTTCACTTTTCCCATAGGGTTCCCATAGATCCTACTTAGCAGCAACTCATTCCAGCACTGATTAAGTGGGAAATACACAGAATCTCAAAAGGTCAAACCTATAATCAGCTGCCCTAAGGGGTTGACATGGAAAACTTCTTAATCCAAGTGCAGTTTATTTCAGTCTTATAACAGGATGCAGCCAGTGATATGATACATTGAGGGGAAGAGAGTTTATTCCTAACAGAGCTTCTTACTATGTCTCAGCATTACAGCATATTGTCTTATCTGTGTTTTTGCTCTGAATTCCCATTATTTTCCCCATTCTCTTTGTGCATCTGGAGCATTTACTTTTCTGCTGGTGTGTGGGTAAGTGTGCATGTGTGTGTGCAGGTAGCCAAAAGTACATGAGACATGCACACTACTTGCTGCTGAGAAAATAATCCCCAAGTTGATCTACAGAGCAAATTCAGAAATAACATTCTCCCATAGAAGAAAAAGGAGAAAAAAGAAGGAAATTCAACCAAACAAACAACCAATCAATTCAAAATCGTTTAATAAAACAAACAAACAAACAAAACCACTTATAATTATTTGAGTAAAAGGCAAGTTTTCAAATAAACACTATTTCTGTCCACGTGATATGTAAAACATTCAAGTGTATTTAAACACTTCTCTGGTTCTTTCCTAAAAGGTTGTCTCTGGTTACTACTTTACATCTTGTGAATCATTTACATACCTCTGCATAGGTGTGTAAATGTGCTGAATTGTACAGTTTCCAGCACAAGTTCCAAACTCTGATACAGCTGCACTTTTATCATTATAAGAATACTCTGAGGACTCCTGTTTTATCTTCACAGAGACCCACATAACAAGAACCACTCCAAACTAGTCCTTTACTAAGCAATAATTGAACCTGTTTTTATCAGCTGAACTTGTAGAGGAATAGAGCCTTCCCAGGTGATGAGTGTTGTTATATTCACTGAATATATTTACTGTATTTATATTAAAATGAGATTTTGTGTAATAATCATATGGTCTGATTATTTTGTTCTGTAATAGAACTGTAAGTACAGTTAATCTATTTCACCACTTTAGAGACAGCCATGCAGATAAAACCAATGGCAAAGGCCCAGAATCAACTAATCAAACACATCAAGATAGAACGAATTTTTAGCAAAAGCACTTCTTGTATTTCAAAGTAAATAATCCACGTTGAAGTCCCGAAATAGAAACCAAACTCTAGGGTTTGTAAAATACAAGTGCTACACATTTTGGGGCAGAGGACATCTGGCCAGAGGGATATGACTGATACATGATATTTACTGTGCATCTTGAAACAGAAATACATTTCACAGAATCAAAAAAAAAATCAAAAAAAAAAAATAGAAAAGAAAAATCAAACCAACCTACCAACAAACAAATGAACAAAAATTTAAATGCTGTCCTGTCCTCTGAGAGAAATTTGTTTTCAAAGATAGGTTTCCAGAAGTAGTGGCAAAGAGATTCATATGAAAATAAACCTTCTCACAGTCAAGTAACAAGACCTGGAACTTATATGTAAATGGATGCATGTAAGAAATTCAGGATGCACTTGCACTGGTAGGTACATCCACATGTGAAAAGAGATATTTTAGTTAACTGATTTCCAGACAGAGTGAAATGATGATTTCTTTATTTATATATGTTCTCATAACAAGTAACATCCCTATTCCCTGTGAGACAGTAGAATGTCAATTTTGTAAACACAGTTACCACATTAATGTGTTACCTGAAGTTAGCCTTTTAGCTGAAGATGTATCATGACAAACTTAACACTGCAGTAGCACCAGAAATGGTACAAAATTCTATTGCACCACATACAGTACAAAGGCAGATCTTATCAGGTTTTGGGTAGTAACAGTTTTCAAGATACAGTCTCATTTCTAAAGCCCAAGTAAAGCTGAGGAGAAGCCATCAAATGCCATAAAAGTACAGTGGTTTTTAGTGGCCATAAAGTCCATGTAGGCCATTTGACTCACTGTTAGATCAGTATGACAGAGTTTTCCTGATAATAAGAATCAAGTCCTCACAACTGTCAGGATAGAAGTGGGAACTCTCCCTGTAATAAAAATAAAATTACATTCAAACTACTTTGAAAGGTGTGAAAATGTTTAACACTTTTGTTTAGTTCTTCTCCTTAAGATCTTAGCAAGAATTAGTGGGTGAGATCCTGTGAAACACAGTCCTTAGGGACAGTTAATCTGATCAGATCTGGCAACTCTTTAAGGATATTTTCCTTGGAGTGCAAGATTTCTCTATTTTTATATGTAATAAATCAAGCAGGGAAGATAGCAAGCTGGCATAGTTGAACAAGAACCTGCTGATCAAATTTAGGCAACAGAAGGAAATGCACAGACAGTGGAAACAGGGTCATGTGCCCTGGGAAGAGTACAGAAATGCTGTCTGGATGTGCAGGGATGGGGTCAGGAAAGCCGAAGCACTGACAGAACTAAATTTGGCAAGGGATGCAAAGAATAACAAGAAGGGGTTCTACAGGTACATGGGACACAAAAGAAAGACTAAGGAGAGTGTAAAGCCTCTGACAAATGAAGACAGAGAACTGGTAATGACATATATGGAGAAGGCAGAGGTACTTAACAACTTCTTTGCCATGGTGGTCTGATTTCCCACTTCTCTTGTGTCTCCAAACATCTAGCTGGGGACTGAGGGAGCAGAGTCACTCCCACTGTAACTGTAGAGTGAGTTCAGGACCTCCTGACACAACTTAACAACTACAAGTCTATGGGCCCTGACGACGTGCATCCCAGGGTCCTGAGCGAATTGGCTGATGTAGTCACTGAGCCACTCTCCATCATATCTGAAAAATCATGGCAGTAAGGTGAAGTACCCAGTGACTGGGGAAAAGGGAAGCATCACTCCCATTTTTAAAAAAGGTAGAAAGGAAGACCTGGGGAACTACAGACAGGTGAGCTTCACCTCCGTATTTGGCAAGACCATGGTAAAGATCCTCCTGGAGGCAATGTTAAGGCACATGCAGGACATGAAGGTGATTTGGAACAGCCAGCATGGCTTCACCAAGGGCAAATCCTGCCTGACCAATCTGGTGGCCTTCTATGGTGGAGTGACTGCATCAGTTGACAAGGGAAAACTAATTGATGTTACCTACTTGGACTTCTGTGAGGCCTTTGACACAGTCCCACATAACATAGAATCATAGAATCATAGAAAAATTAAGGTTGGAAAAGACCTTCAAGATCATCTGGTCCAACCATCCCCCTACTACCAATGTCACCCACTAAACCACATCCCTAAGCGCCAAGTCCAGCCTTTCCTTGAACACCCCCAGGGATGGTGACTCGACCACTTCCCTGGGCAACCCGTTCCAATCCCTGACCACTCTTTCTGAGAAGAAATGTCTCCTAATTGTTTTAATTGTTGAAGAGTAGTGCTCTTTGTTCAGTTCTTTGTTTTAATTGTTGAAGAGTAGGGGCAAGACGTTTCCATTTTTCCACTCACCAGGGACATTGCCCAAATGCCAGGACTTTTCGGCTCTGATGGAGAGAGGCTTGCCAGTACCCTCAGGACCCTGGGATTCATGTCATCAGGTCCCATAGACTTGTAGCTGTTTAGATTCATCAGGTGGTGTCGAAACTGCTCTTCACTGACAGTTGGTGGGACTTTGCTCCCCCAGCCTCTATCTATGGGTTCAGGGAAATGAAAGACTTGGGAAGCCCGCCTACCCGTGCAGACAGAGGCAAAGAAGTTGTTGAGTAACTCAGCCTTTTCCATGTCGGTCGTTATCAACTACTCAGATACAGAAACTCACTTCTGATATAAGAAGTTAGCCACCTATAGCAACTCACACACTACTATTTTCACCCCTCAGTCTATTTTCACAAATGTTAGAGGTGCGTGGTGGCCCTCAGGGACTCCTCCTGTCACCCCAGCGCAGCAGCCTGAAGGAAGCTGGGTCATCTCTTGTGTTCTTCCTCCAGGCTCTGTGCAGAAGGTATGCCACCTCTGGCACAAGGGCTGGGAAAGAAGCACTCATACAACCCCTGAGAATCAGCAAGAGTTGTTTATTGCTGGGACATCTTGCAGGTGAGCATGGGGGATGTCTGTGGTGTTTGGTGGCTCCAAGCTAATGCTTGGGATGGAGCCTGAGCAACGAGTAGGGAGCTGGCCGGGCACTCCTGCAACGCTGTTGGTGCTCTTGGATGGAAGAGAGCAACGACGTGCTGTGGTAGTCTGTTCTGGTCTGTTCTGGTGGAGGTGGATCCACTTCCATTTGTTCCTCCACATCTTCTGGTGGATTCATCTCCATGGACTCCACAGTGTTTGGCAGAAGGATAAGCCAGTCTTTGCCTGGGACTGCCCAAATGGGATGCCTTCCATCCGGAATGTTTTCAGGCCAGGGTGCTGAACCAGGGGGTCGTCCAGTTCCACCCCTAGGTCCCATGCCATTGTCAGCTTGATTGTCACGCATGGGTTCGAGGCTGCTGTCTGTTTTACAGCCATGCCTGGGTCCCACCCTACTTTCCAGACTATTGGCATGCCTCTGCTCCCCGCGGCTCTCTGCCTGATGCTCCTGGCTTTGCCCCACTCCATCGTTGCTCATATGGTAAGGCCCAGGCCCCCTGTAGCATCCTAATCTCTAAATTGGAACGATATGTATTTGAGGGGCAGACCATCCAGTGGATAAAACATTGGCTTGATAGCTGCACCCAGAGAGCAGAAGTCAATGGTTCTATGTCCAGGTACAGTCCGGTTACGAGCACTGTCCCTCAGCGGTCTGACCTGGGACAGGTGTTTTTCAATATCTTCAACAATGACATAGAAGATGGGATTGACTGCACCCTCAGCAAGTTTGCAGATGACACCAAGCTGGGTGGTGCGGTTGATACCAAAGAAGGAAGAGATGACATTCAAAGGGACCTAGACAGGCTGGAGAAGTGGGCCCACATGAACCTAATGAGGTTCAACAAGTCCAAGTGCAAGCTGGTGTACCTGAATCGGGGCAATCCCAGACAGGAGTAGAGACTGAGAGAAGAACTCACTGAGAGCAGCCTTGCAAAGAGAGACTTGGGGGTTCTGGTGGACAAAAGGCTTCACATGAGTGAGAAGTGCATGCTTGCAACCTAGAAAGCCAACCGTGTCCTGGGCTACGTCAAAAGAGGTGTGACCAGCAGGCCAAGGGAGATGATTGTCCCCCTCTACTCTGCCCTTGTGAGGCCCCACTTGGTGTACTGTGTCCAAGGTTTGATGATGTGGGTCTGTTAAATAGAGTCCAGAGGAAGGCTACAAAGATGATCAGAGGGCTAGAGCACCTCTCCTATGAAGAAAGGCAGAGAGAGCTGGGCATGTTCAGCCTGGAGAAGAGAAGGCTCTGCGGAGACCTTGCTGTGGCCTTTTCATACTTGAAGGGGGCTTACAAAAAGGATGGAGAAGGACTCTTTTCTTGGGTAGATAATGATAGGACAAGGGGGAATGGTCTTATAATAAAAAAGGATAGATTTAGACTAGACATTAAGAGAAAATTCTTCACTGTAAGTGTAGTGAGATTCTGGAACAGGTTGTCCAGAAAAGTTGTGGATGCCCCCATCCCTGGAGATGTTAAAGGCCAGGTTGGATGGGGCCTTGGACAACCTGATCCAGCGAGTGGCATGCCTGCCTATAGCAGGAGGGTTATAGTTAGATGATCTTTAAGGTCCCTTCCAACCCAAACCATTCTATGATTCTATGATTGTATGTTTCTATGATTCTGTGTTTATCTCACAACTCCAATTATGTGGCTTTACAGTTCTTCAATTCTGATTAAGCAGTACTTCAAACTCACATTAGGTATGCATAAATGACCTCAAAAAAATCTCATGATTACTTCAACTTATGTATGACCATTTTCCATAGTTCCAGCAAAGTCTCTTTAACAGTCACCTTAAGTCCCCCTTTGAGGCCACAAAGATGAAAAATGTACCAAAAATACTTAAAAGGCACAGAGTTATAATTTCTGGTGATCCAAGCAATCAAAGTTTCAAGTACAATTCCTCCTTACAATGAAAACTCCCTATAAGAGTGTGCTAATGCAAATGGATATTAATTTTAGACAAAATCTTATTCATATTAATTCCTGCTTTACATTTTACTTACATCATATTCACTACATTTCCTTGAGGTCCCTTAACCAGTTCAATCACATTCCTTGCACTTTTTTTAAACATCTTGATAAACTTAGAGCGTAATCCTTTATTCTCACTTATCTGAATTAAAGTAACTTTCTTTAATGAGATTACCCTGATTTATAGTTTTCTTCAGAGTCACTTGCAGAAAAAAGGTGTTAAAACTGTGTGTTACTCAGACAAAAAGAGTAACCTTAACCTTTTGTGGATATTAGTTTTTGATATATGAAATGCCTTGGTCATTTCCTGTTTTTTACATATTTTTCAAATGCAGATATTACAAAAAATCCCAAATGGCTATCAGCCTAGCAGCTGCCAGAAATGGCAGCCTCCCAAAAGCAAGCAATTTTGATGGGTTCTGTATCACTGAAGAAACTGAAAATATGAGAAAGAACAGCCCACAGAGAAGCATCAGACTGCAGGTTACCCCATTCATATTAATCAACTATCTTGCAATTTCGGACACTTATCCAGTTTAAAACAGCAATGTGGGCTTAAAAATATTAATAATACTAGATGTTAATGTTTAAAGAAAAGAGAGAAAAATAAGAAGCCTAGTCAAATGTCTTCCAAGAATTTAAAATGAAAATTCAACCTCAATAGCCACCTTTCGAGTAACTCTAATCTTCAAGGCCTTAAATATCTATCTTTCCTTGGGTGATAGGGATCAATGTCTCCTCATTTGTTTATATACACAAAATAAACAAAAAGGGCATCTCCCTTACGAGGAAAGGCTGAGGGAACTGGGTCTGCTTAGCTTGGAGAAGAGGAGGCTGAGGGGTGACCTTATTAATGTTTATAAATATGAAAATGGTGAGTGTGAGTGTCATGAGGATGGAGACAAGCTCTTCTCAGTGACACCCAACGACAGGACAAGGGGCAATGGGTGCAAGCTGGAACATAGGGGGTTCCGTTTAATTATGAGATGAAACTTTTTCACAGTGAGGGTGACAGAACACTGGAACAGGCTGCCCAAGGAGTCTCCTTCTTTGGAGACATTCAAAACCCACCTGGATGCATTCCTGGTCTAGGTGTTCCTGCTCCGTCAGGGGGATTGGACTAGATGATCTTTAAAGGTCCCTTCCAATCCCTAACATTCTGTGATTCTGTGAAAAACCAATCAGTGCGTTAGTGATTGACTCCCTATGCCAGGAATGAACTGTTTGCTGTTCTCTGGGTCAGCAATATGGTCAGTTATCCAGTGCCAAGTATGAATTGTCTGCTGCTCTTGGGATCCAGCACAGAGCCAAGAAGGTTTTATTGAAAAATGTTAACTCACTGAATGGAGAAGAGTGAAAAACAAAGAAACAAACAAACAAATAAACAAAAAACCACAGTGTTAACGTATCAGGTCTAACCACAAGTCTAGATGAAAGTTCAAGGGAAATCAATAACCTTAAGAATTATCCTAATAGTTGGAGACTGTAGGGGGACAGGAGGTCATACGCTAACCATGAAGTGCTCCTCACCAGTTAAAACCAGGAAAAAAGGCCTACAGAGCTGCCTTACGAGGACCATCACAGCCACCAAGAAGATCTGAGTTATCAGACTCAGCTCAGATCCGGTGTGAAACACCACACGGACAAGGTCTTGCATAGCCAAAGCAGGAAAAGAGCATTGTGCAGGTCTTTTCCCCTAGGACAGCCTAAAGTGTGGAGATTCTCAAGGGTTCTCCCAAGGCTGAAAGTCCCAAAGGACCCAGGTCTTTGTCTGTCCATGGCTCTGGCTGTTGAGCTCTGCCACTGAGGCCTAGGAGGAGACAGTTTATCGGTTCCTGCACCAGGGCCTCACAACCTCCTAGCCCCCGCCCATGAACCAGGCAGGGAGAATTGCCCATTTCCTGCAGATGCCCATGCACATCCCCATTTCCTCCTAAGCCCCAGGAAGAGCCCTTCAGCCAGTGTGAAGTCTTCTGAATCTCCCTTCCAATCAACAAGGGACAAGGCCTGGCCCTGTGCAAGGCGTTTAAGATTGAAACACATCCAGTTTTCCAGACTTCAGGGAGATCCCTTCAAGAACTGCCTTTGTCTCCTTGTCCCAACAGCTTCCCTGCCTCCAATGCTCTGCTCTAAGGAAAGCTCCAAACAGGAGGCATGTGTCACTGCTCCCTCAGGGGGGACACTGCAGGAAACTTGCCTCTTCTTGGACTCTCCAGAGATGTCTTCAATTGTCTCTCAGTGCCTGAGGTTTCGTGTAATGGGCTCCTCCCCAAAGCCCCCCGTGGGGGGATTGCAATGCCTTGGTTCTGGGAGGTCTGGTGCTGAGCTGCCGGGCTCCTGGGACAGGAGAGCTCAATGGCAAGAGGGCCGTGGTTTTTTAGCTCTGCCCAGGAAGCTCCTCTGCACAGCGCAGCAGGGCTTTTGCTCTGACCGCAGCTGGCACGGGATGAGAGGAGACAACTTCAGAGGGCTTGGAGGCAGTGAGGAGCTGCAGCAACAGATGAGCGTGTGCACAGCATCTTGCAGATCTTTGGCATCCTGAGTCTGTCTGGCCAGTATTTTTAATTGCACACTAGGTTCAAAGGGTCTTCTACACCCTAGTGACAAAAACTCGATGGCTGATAGCATCTGCACCAGGATGGTTCTCTCTGTTTCTCCAGCGAAGTACTAGAAGATGCTTTAGAGAATGGCATTTTTAAGCAGGGGCATTTCAAGAGGAAGACTGAGGCTTGGTTAATCTGACAAGCCTTTTTGCACACTGGTATTCTGTGCTTTCAGATTCCTTTTCAAGTTTTCCTGATGCAGTTAATTATTTCTGTCCAATAATGTTATTTCCTCCTTTGAGATTAATTTATAACCAGGCACTCTGATTACACTGATTTCTATTGACTTACTCTGTAGCAGTGAGAACAGAGTCAGAGCTGGATATTGTCATATATATTTAATATATCTAGCAAAATGTTATTTGGTGTAGTTTGAAGATTCAGAACATTGGATGCATAAAATTGACACTGAATATCTGTCCCTGTCTTATGGAGCTTTAATGAAAATTTATGGCTATTAAAACACAGCCAGTTCTGTTGTTATCAGCGTCATATTATGCTACTGATCTTTCTTGATGACCAGGTTTTCCTTTGACGCTAAAATACAAGGCCAGAGTATTTGCCTGTCTAGACTTTTAGTAGAGTCCATGATGTGTTTATTTAGGAGGCTTCTGGTGGATCTTATAATACCAATACATTACTGTTTTTCCATACATAGACCCTTTTCACATTTTCCCATATCCTTGATTTATGAATAAATAATCCACAGTTCCCACTTGTGAAACTCAGGCAGCAGTGAAAAAAAACAGCACAAATTGGCAGATAATGCACCTTATTTCCATGTAGAAGCAGGTGCATTTTCTTCAGCATAGTGGGAAGATGACACTGATCCACTTTGACAGGCAGGCTGATCTAAAATTACTCAGCATACTTTGCCGCTGTTTGGGGGAGAGTCTCCCATGAGCTTGTTCTGAATCTCTTCAATCCCCACAGTGTAATTAAAATTTACTGGATAATATTTGCAAGGCTCAATGGTTCTAGTTACAGCAATTATCAGTTACTAAATGTTAGTGCCAGAGATGACACCTGATGATCGGATGCTTTATTCGAGATTTTCAGGAGGGTGTTTTTTTTTTTTTTTTTTTCCCATTTTGATTTTTAATCTTCCTTTAACTACTTGAAGAAGCTGTATCAGCTGAGTGTCTCAATCAGCTTTTAGACTAAAAATGATTTGGATAGGACTTTAATTATCTATTTGTCCTTGAGTTTCTTGTCAGCTACTAGTTAAGGATTTACTAAAGAGGGACAGACTACATACAAAAGCCTTTAAAAAAAAGCAGAAGGAAGAAGCCTGCCCTGTGTTATAATTTTATTAACCAAGAGTAGAGTTCAGCTCAGTGCTGTGAAAGGAAGACAGCACCTCCTAATTACATTCTCTGCTCAGCTCAAATTTGTTCAACAAACTATCAAATTAAAAATCAGCTAATCACACATGCAATAAACAGCAACTGCTTTCAACTTACTTATTTGTAGAATCATACAATCATAGGATATCCCAAGTTGGAAACGGGAAAGTGAAGCCTGTGAGTTGAGATAAAGACAGTTAATTAAGACAGGAAAATAATAATAACAATAATAATAATAATAATAATAATAGTATTAATAATAATAATGTGTACGAAATAAGTGATGCACAATGCAATTGCTCACCACCCCCGTGACCGATGCCCAGCCTATCCCCGAGCAGCCGGCCCCCCCCACCCCGGCTAGCCACCCCTATATATTGTTCAGCATGACGTCAGATGGTATGGAATACCCCTTTGGCCAGTTTGGGTCAGCTGTCCTGGGTCTGTCCCCTCCCAGCTCCTGCTGCATCCCTAGCCTGCTCGCTAGCAGGACAGAGCGAGAAGCTGAAAAGTCCTTGGCTTGGTGTAAGCACTGCTCTACAACAATTAAAACATCAGCATGTAATCAGCGCTCTTCTCATCCTAATCCAAAACATAGCACCCTATCAGCTACTAGGAGGAAAATTAACTTTGTCCTAACTGAAACCAGGACAGGGATCCACAAGGAGTCCAACTCCTGGCTCCACATAGGACCACCCAAAAACCAGACCATGTGTCTGAGATCATTGTCCAAATGCTTCTGGAACTCCAGCAGGCTCAGTGACATGACCACTGCCCTGGCGAGCCTGTCTCAGTGCCCGACCACCCTCTGGGTGCAGAACCTTTCCCTAACACCCAGCCTGACCCTCCCCTGTCCCAGCTCCATGCCGTTCCCTCGGGTCCTGTCGCTGTCCCCAGAGAACAGAGCTCAGCACCTGCCCCTCCGCTCCCCTCGTGAGGGAGCTGCAGGCCGCCATGAGGCCTCCCCTCAGCCTGCTCTGCTCTGGGCTGAACATACCAAGGGACCTCAGCTGCTCCTCGTATGTCTTCCCCTCCAGAGTCATCACCATCTTTGTAGCCGTCCTTTGGGCAGGAAGAAAGTTTTATGTCCCTATATTGCAGCACACAAAACTACACACAGCACTTGAGGTGAGGCCTCACCAGTGCGGAGCAGAGCAGGACAATCCCTTCCCCTTGAACAGCTAGCAATAACATGCTTGGTGCACCGCAGGTTATGGTTAGCCCTTTTGGCTGCCAGGGTACGCTGTTGACTCATGTTCAATATGCTGTTGACCAAAACCTCCAGATCCCTTTCCATAGGCCTCTTGTCCCCAGTCTGTACGTACAGACAGGGTTGCCCCTTCCCAGGTGCAGAATCCAGCACTTGATCTTGTTAAGCTTCATATTATTGATGATTGCCCATCCCACTGGTCTGTCAAGATCTCTCTGCAAGGCCTCTCCACCCCAAGGGATTCAACAGCTCCTCACAATTTAGTGTGGTCCACAAACATACTTAGTATATTTTCAAGTCCTGCATCTAAGTCATTCATGGAATCATTAAAGACAACTGTCCTTTCAATGGAGTCTTGCAGAACCCCACTAGTGACTGGCCTTCAGTCTGCTGTAACCCCATTTACTCTAACCCTTTGAGACTGACCCATTAGCCAATTGTTCACCCAGCACATTATGCATTTATTTAGCTGTATGCTGAATGTTTTGTCCAGAAGGATACTGTGAGAAACAGTATTGAAAGCTTTCCTGAAATCCAAAAAGATTATATCAACTGGCTTCCCTTGGTCAAGTAGATGGGTGGCATTTTCACAAAAGGAAATTAAGTTCATTAAGCAGGACCTTCCCCTCATGAATCCATGGTGACTGTGACCAATTCCTGTCCTTCAGGTGTTTTTCAGTAACTCCCAGAATAATCTCCATAATTTTACTGGGCACTGAAGTGAGACTGACAGGCCTATAATTACCAGGTCTTCTTTCTTAAAAACTGGAACAACATTTGTCAGCTCCCAGCCAATTGGGACCTCTCCAGATTCCCAAGACCATTGACAAATAATTGAGAGAGGTCTTGCAGTGACATCAGCTGACTTTCTGAGTACCCTGGGATGAATCCCATCAGGCCCCATAGACTTATATGCATCCAGTGGGAGCAGCAAATCCTGTACAATTTCGGGGTTGGCTGGGAGTTTATCATTACAGCAGTCACGGTCCTCCAACTCAGGGCACCTCGGGTCCCAGAGCCCATCATTGGTGTTGAAGACAGAGGGAAAGAAGGCATTAAACACCTCTGCTTTATCTACAGCCCTAGTTGTAAGGTGACCATGTTTTCTCTGGTCCTCCTTTTGTTGTTAACATTAAAAAAAAAAAAAAAAAAAAAAAAAAAGCGTCTGCAGTACTGGCCAGCTTCAACTCTAATTGGGCTTTTGCCACACAAATTTTCTCTCTGTAATGGTGAACAGCATATCTGTAGTCCTCCCATGTTACCTGGCCTGGCCTTGCTTCCAATGTCCATACACTTTCTTTTTCCACCTCTGCTCAGCCAAGCAAATCTGCCCAGTCTGTTTCATTCCTGACATTTTAGAATTGTCTATTCCTGTGCTCCTAAGAGGTGCTACCTGAAAAATGACCACCACTGATGAATGCCAAAGTCTTCAAAAAATAGTTTCCCAAGGCAGCTTACTAACTAGTTCCCTGAGCAGCCTGAGGTCTGCACTCCCTATAACGAGGGTTGAAGTTTTTTGTGGCATTTTTCCTGCTATCACCAAAGATTTTAAACTTGGATACTTCATGATCGCTATGGCCAAGATGTCCAGAAATTGCCACTTCACCTATAAGACCCGCTCTATTTACAAGCAAAAAATTTAGGAGGCCACCTTTCCAAGTCAGCTCCCTTAGCACCTGTACCAAGAAGATACAATCAAAGTGTTTTAGGAATCTCCTGGATCTGTTTGTATCAGCTGTGTAGTACAGTCAGTTTACATCTAGCAAGTTGAAGTGCCTCATAATGACAAGGGTGGTTGATCTGGTGTTATTTCTTAGTTTCTTAAAGAATATTTCCTTGGTGCCATTATTCTGGCTGGGTGACCTACAGTAGACTCCCACAATAATATCTGCTTTATTTGCTTGTCCCTTACCTACCCATCGTCTCTCAAACATATCATCACGGGGATGAATTAAGGCTCGTTAGAGGTGTGCCAGGGGGAACAATGTCAGGGCCGGGGGAGAAGGCAATGGCCCAACTGAAGTTCATGTACACTAATGCATGCAGCATGGACAACAAACAAGAGGAGCTGGAAGCCATCGTGCATCAGGCAAGCTATGACCTGGTTGCCATCACTGAAACATGGTGGGAACACTCCCATGACTGGAGTGCTGCAATGCCTGGCTATAGGCTCTTCAGAAGGGACAGGCAGCACAGAAGGTGTGGTGGTGTGGCTCTCTATATTAGAGAGTGTTTTGATGTTGTGGAACTCGAGACTGGGAATGATAAGGCTGAGTCCCTATGGGTTAGGACCAGCAGGAAGGCCAACAAGGCAAGCATCCTGGTGGGGGTCTGTTATAGACTGCCAAACCAGGATGAGGAGACAGATGAGGAGTTCTACAGGCAGCTGGCAGAAGTTGCGAAATCGTCAGCATTTGTCCTCGTGGGGGACTTCAACTTCCCAGATATATCCTGGAAATACAATGCAGCTCAGAGGAAGCAGTCTAGGAGGTTTCTGGAGAGCGTGGAAGATAGTTTCCTGATGCAGCTGGTTAGTGAGCCTACCAGGGGAGGTGCCCCGCTTGACTTTCTGTTCACAGACAGAGAAGGACTGGTGGGAGATGTGGTGGTTGGGAGCTGTCTTGGGGAGAGTGACCATGAAATGGTAGAGTTCTCTATTTGTGGCAAAGTCAGGAAGGGGATCAGTAAAACTGCTCTCTTGGACTTCCGGAGGGCTGACTTTGAGCTGTTCAGGACACCGGCAGAGTTCCTTGGGAGGCAGTTCTGAAGGGCAGAGGAGTCCAGTAAGGCTGAGCACTCCTCAAGAAGGAAATCTTAATGGTTCAGGAGTGGTCTGTCCCCAAGTGCCCAAAGACAAGCTGGCACGGAAGAAGACTAGCCTCGCTGAACAGAGAGTTATGGCTTGAGCTTAGGAAAAAGAAGAGGGTTTATGATCTTTGGAAAAGACAGCAGGCCACTCAGAAGGATTATAAGGATGTTGTAAGGATGTGTAGGGACAAAATTAGAAAGACCAAAGCTCATCTGGAGCTCAATCTGGCTACTGCTGTTAAAGATAACAGAAAAGTTTTTATAAATACATTAACACAAAAAAGAGGACTAAGGAGAATCTCCATCATTTACTGGATGTGGGGGGAAACTTAGTAACGAGAGATGAGGAAAAGGCTGAGGTGCTTAATGCCTTCTTTGCCTCAGTCTTTAGCAGCAAGACCAGTTGTTCTCCGGATACCCAGTACTCTTAGCTGGTGGGAGGGGATGGGGAGGAGGTTGTGGCCCTCATAATCCACGAGGAAATGGTTGGCGACCTGCTACAGCACTTGGATGTACACAAGTCGATGGGGCTGGATGGGATCCACCCAAGGGTACTGAGAGAACTCTCAGAAGAGCTGTCCAAGACGCTTTCCATCATTTATCAGCAGTCCTGGCTATCAGGGGAGGTCCCAGTCGACTGGCAGCTAGCAAACATGACGTCCATCTACAAGAAGGGTCGGAGGGTAGACCCGGGGAACTATAGGCCTGTTAGTTTGACTTCAGTGCCAGGAAAGCTCATGGGGCAGATTACCTTGAGTGTCATCACGTGGCACTTGCAGGGCAACCAGGCAATCAGACCCAGTCAGCATGGGTTTATGAAAGGCAGGTCCTCCTTGACGAACCTGATCTCCTTCTATGACAAAGTGACACGCGTACTGGATGAGGGAAAGGCTGTGGTCTACCTTGACTTCAGTAAGGTTTTGACACCGTTTTGCCACAGCATTCTCCTCAAGAAACTGGCTGCTCATGGCTTGGACTGCCGTATGCTTCATTTGGTTAAAAAATGGCTGGGTAGCTGGGCCCAAAGAGTTGTGGTGAATGGAGCCAAATCCAGTTGGAGGCCGGTCACTAGTGGAGTCCCCCAGGGCTCAGTACTAGGGCCAGTTCTCTTTAATATCTTTATCGATGATCTGGATGAGGGGATCGAGTGCACCCTCAGTAAGTTTGCAGACGACACCAAGTTAGGTGCATGTGTTGATCTGCTCAAGGATAGGAAGGCTCTGCAGGAGGATCTGGACTTCTCTGTGCTACTTCACTCCTGCTGATTTGAAAAAAAAAAAAAAAAAAAAACAGTCCTCCTCTTCTGAGGAGGGTGAGTGGGAGAGCGGTTGTGGTGGAGTTCAGCTACCTAGCAAGGTAAAACCACCACAACATCAAACAGAAGTAAAAATAAATAATAATAAAAATAACAACAACAACTGCAATCTCATCACTTGCTAGGCATTGTATCCCAACCTACAGTTCAATTTGTTTAACTGAAAATGTTTTTTTTTTCTGGGCAAGAAGAAAAGATAATATCAGGGAGAAAAAGAGCTATATTATTTTATAATGACAAGACTATTTTAAGTCAGACTTAAAAGTCATATCCCCCAACAGTGAATGGGCTAATGTTGTGTGGGGCAATAGGTTAGTAGCAACTCAACAAGGTACAGTTCACTGCACCTACCTGTGTGTCCCTATAGCTTTCAAATTGTTGAAGAATAAATAATACTTTTTATCAATCTATAGGAAAATCCATGTCCTGTGCCTCAAAACAACATGACAGCAGCAACCAAAAGACAAGACAAAGGCAAAAAGAGAGGCTGAAGGAAGATGAAAACCATGGAGGAAAAGGAAAATCAAAGCATGAAAAACAGGGACAGCAAAGTTTGACTTCATACGGGTGAACTGTTTTCATAGAAAAAATGGGGAAAAGAGATAAAGAGTAAACTTAACTGTTATACATAAATTTAGATCTTTGAAAAACCTTAGGAACTAAGGTTCTGTTGCATTCAGTGCAAAACATGTTTTGTATCCAGACACATTATTTAAACCTCTGAACGTTATAGTTGGTAAATAGTGTACGTACACATATGGCTTTTCAAAGCTATTTCTGACCACAGAAATAAGCTCATCATCTCATAAGACACTTATGTGCCTACCTCAAAGAGAATTACAATATTTATCTGTGTCAGTGTCTAAAATTAAAGACAGAGTATACCTATTCAGAAAGTTTCCAATTAACTGATTTTCTGAAAAAGAAGCAGAGATTCATTGAAATCTAAAATTATACCTGGGAGCACATCAGTTTCTATAGTCTTTGCTCAAGAAAGGTTTCTTCAATGCTGAAATTTTCATCAACAACATAGAGAAAATCCACATCTGGAATTAAGTAGTGACTAGAGGTAAGAAATATAAGGTGATTAGGGTTAAAAGAAAAAAATCACTGCTGTACATATGACGTCCCACAATTATCACTGTGTAGTAAAACCTCTTTTAGTCCATCGCAAATGTTTTCTGGGAAATTACACAAGCTGCAGATCAGGAGATCACAAGAAAGAACCTCAGAGAAAGAAAAGGCATTCATATGTTATGCAGGTGACTGAAGCCCAAGTCCTTTATCACCATCAGACTCTGCTACAAGAGTCTGTACAGACATTGTACAGACATTGTACTACATCAGACATTGCTACAAGGTCACTCCATCTACCCCTCTTTCAGTCTGTGATGGGGGATATAAACTAGTAAGTTTGACTGGAAGTAAGTTGACTAGAAGTAAGCCAATTGCTTTATATTCTTAAATCACAAAGAAAAATTATTTTGTCATCCATTTTTAACTGAGAAAAAGAAAAAAAATATATATAAAAGAAAAAAAGAAAAAAAAAAAGGCCAGAGCAAGTTGGAAAAATGGGCAAGTAGTCATGAATTTCAACAAAGGGAAATGCAAATTTCTTCACCTGGGAAGGAATAACCCCATGCATCAGTACATGTTGGAGACTGAACAGACGGAAAGCAGCTTTGCAGAAAAATGCACATAGGGCCTGGTTCAGAATGAGCTGAACAAGGGCAAGCACTGTGGCCTGGGTGCAAAAGTGCACAGAAGTCTCCTGGAATGCATAAGGGGAGGTCTTGTGAGCAGATGGAGGGAAATGATCATTACCATCTCATCTCAGCACTGCTGAGGCCACCACAGGAGTATTGTGTTCAGTCTAGGGCTCCTCACTACACAATGGAGCAAGCAGAGACAGTCCAGAAAAAGACCACATAGATGATGAAGTGACTGGAGCACGTCCCATAGGAGGAAAGGCTGTGAAGATAGCTTTCTTTAGCCTGGAGAAAAGAAGATTGTAGGGGATCTCATCAAGGCATCCAAATAGCTGAAAGGAGACTGTAAACAGACAGCAAGGCTCTTTGAGGTGGTACGTGCTGACAGTGCAAGACGCAGTGTGCACACACTGAAAGACAGGAGGTTCCACCTGAATATCAAGAAGCACTTTGTTACTGTGCAGGTGCTGAGCACTGGCACAGGTTGCCCCTAGAGGTGATCGATTCTCCATCCTTGGAGATTCTTTTATAGCTATCTGAACATCTTCCTTGGCAACCTGCGCTGGGTGAGCCTGCTTGAGCAGGAGTGTTGGACTAGATGACCGCTGTGGCTCCCTTCAAACCTCAGCCATCCTAGTGTCTCTGTCTGGGGCTTTGCCACTGGCAACAAGGGCGAGCCCTTCTCCTCTGACAGCCCTTGGAGAAGCTGAGTCAGGGTGCTCTGTTGGCGCTAACAAGGTCACTAAGGCCCCCCTGCCTGCATGGGCCCATTGCCGGGCCTTTGTGCTCAGGGGCACCAGCCTCTCCTCACAGGACCCGACAGACCTAAGGTTAAAACCCACCCACAAGACCACCAGAAGATGGCCCATGTCCTGCGCAGCAGGCTTTCCCCCTTGGGAACATCTGTCTTCCTCGCTGGGCAGCCCCAGAGACCTCTGTGATGTCACCAAGCAGCGACTGACTGCCCATGTCCTCAGTGCTTTTCAGCAGCTGAAGGCTCTGCCCCCACGCCTTTTGTCCAGGAGCTCCTGCAGGTGCACATGCATGGCGTGACAGCTCCTGCAGGATCGTGGCTTCTGCTTCGAGCTGTGGCTTTTGGAGAGCAGCGGCTCTGGGCGCAGAGCAAAGGCAGCCTCTTCCAGCATTCCTCTCCATGCTGACAGCTGCAGGGTGCTGTGTGTGAGTCCCACACGGCAGCTGTCCCAGGAGGGGGCCAAGGCCTTTGGCAGCGCTGAAGATTCCTGGAGAGTTTCTCCACTGTCCCTGAGTGCCTTCGTCAGGTACCTCAGTTCACCCAGGTTGTACAGGGCCTCAGGGAGAGAGTGCATGGAGATCAGGGGTCTAGGACACCCTGGCTCTTCCCCAGAGCCCCAGAGCTGACGGGGGAAGGCAGGGCTGGAGGGTAGCCCTTGGGGCTGGCTGCTCCACAGGACTGCTGCTGCTTCTCAACCCACAGGGAGCCCCTTTGGGAGACCCTTTCCTACCCTCTCCCTCAGCTGAGGCTCCCTTTCTTTTTCCCCTCCTAGCACCAGACAAGGTCAGGCACGTGGCAAAGCTGTTGGGGCAGGACATGGCAGTGGGTGCCCAGAAAGCCATGGAGGCGTGTGCCTCTGACGTGACTGCCAGCACCAGCCAGCAGCAGCAGGCCAGGCCGTTGGAGACAGCAGAAGACCTCCTGTGTCCCATCTGCATGAATGACATCGAGAACGCAGCCTACGTGGCCTTCTGCTTCCACCGCTTCTGCTTGGAGTGCATCCAGCAGTGGGCTGAGAGGAAAGCTACGTGCCCTATCTGCAGGCGGCCCTTCCACCGGCTCCTGCACTCAGTGCGAGCGGACGATGACTACCAGGAGTATGTGGTCATCTCTTCCACCTGTCGCCGCAGGGACGTGGCCAGAGAGAGAGACCGGAGCAGGTCACCACATCGGCGCTCCAGCCCACACAACTCAGCCGCTGACCACAGCCCCTCAGCACCAAGGAGGCCTGTAGGACATAACCCAGTGTCCAGAGAAAATGCTGTTCAGGGGCCCTCCAACACCACCTCCCAGCAGGCTCCCACATCCAGCACTTCTGGGGAGCCAACCCGGCTGAGCACAGGGCAGCACCCGGCCGGCCCTACGGCCGCACCTCGCGCCAGCTTCAGAACCGTGCTGCGGCGAGCTCTGCGGTTTGACTTCTGTTGCCTCCAATAAACATCTGGGAGACATTCAGGGGAGTGTTTTTCAAACTAACAGAACAACCCACACTAGGGAATGGTTTCCATCACTGACTCAACAGGGGAGGAAATTTCCTGGTCCGACTGCTGACTTGGTGTAGCATAAATGTCACAACAGAGCATGTCTCCATGCTGCTCTCCCAGACTCCTCCTTCCCAGCACCGGCCCAGTGGTGCACAAGCCCTCTGACCCCACAGGTTGGTGGCAGGTCCTCAAGACCTGCGCAGAGCTCAGGTGTCATAAACACAGCCATGCTGACAGCCCCATCCCTGGGGATGGTTCTTCTCTTTAGGGGAATCACTGTCTGTTTTGGAAAAGCCATTGCAGGGGAACAAGGCCCTTTGTTAACCTACACGCCTCTGCTTGGTCTCTGTGGGCAGAGGAAAGCTCTGGACCCTAAGCCCCCTGGGAGTCCTGCAGCAATCCAGCAGCAGACTGCCCTTCAAGCAAAGCACAGTTTTTCCACCTGAGTGGAGACTGAGAAGGGGTGTTTCACCACATGACCTCCAGAGGTCCCTTCCAACCTCAGCCATTCTCTGATTCTGTGAATCTGTGCTCAAAATCGATCTACATACTATCCAGGCTTCTATCTTCTGCATAAACCATTGGCAAGGCAGGTAAACCTGTCAAGGAGCCAGTGCAGCTGCTGAGCTGTAAGCATGGAGGGGCAAGGCACAGTTCCCCTCAGAGTGTGCCTACAAGGCTTCCAGGGTCACAGACTGTTGCTCCTCATTGGCATTAACAGTGCCACTATGAGTGACTGAGTCCAGAGTGACCTGTCCCTGTGGTTTGGACTGGTCCAGCAACAGCCCGGCTCCTCTCATTCTCAGAGCCAGGCATGAGCCAAACAGCTCAGCAGAAAAGGCCCTAGGGCCCTGGAGAACACTGAGCTGCCCAGGACCATGTTTTAAAATCACAGAACCATGGAAACATAGAATTCATAGAATTGTTTAAGTTGGGGAAGACTCTTCAGATCATCAAGTCTAGCTATCAACCTGACACTACCAAGTCCACCACTAAACCACGGCCCTAAACACCATATCCACACATCTCTTAAATACCTCCAGGGATGGCGACTCAGCTGCTTCCTTTGGAAGCCTGTTCCAATGCCTAGCCACCTTTTCTGTGAAGAAACTCTTCCTGAAATCCAATCCAAACCTCCCCTGGTGCAAATCGAGGCTGTTTCCTCACATCCTATCACATCCTGTCATCTTGCGCAAGGTGTGAGCACAACAAAGACCACGAGGAGTAGGGAGGTGGCTCTTCTGCCCACCCTCAGTGGAAAGATACCAGAGTGAGAGCCCCGAGTGGCCCCTGTGGCGGAGCTATGACCTCCATGTTGACAAGGCAGAGCCAGGCTTTTCACAGCAGTATACTGCAGTCTGAAGAGAGCTGGTCTACCCTGAAACAAGCCAAGTTCACACTGGAGAGAAAGGGAAACCTTTCTGCTCATGGGGAATCTCCAGAAGAGTGCAGGATGCCCAGAGAGGTTGCGCCGCTTGCATCCTTTCAGCTTCTCAAGACCTGGCTGCAGGAATCCCCGAGCCACGTGGTCTGACCTCCTTGGTGGGGCTGCTTTCAGCACCAGGTTTTCCTGGGGACTTCCAGGGCTCCTTTCCAACTTCAGCTTTCCAAAGAGCTTATGATTTTCCTTCTCTCTTCGCCCATCCACATGCATGCGTCCCATGCCCCCCACCTCCAATACATCCTGGGATGAGCCTCCCAAACTTCCACAAAGCTTCTCCACAACATCCCTGGTAACGTTTAGGCAGCCCCAAACACTCTTGCCCTGCATCCCACAAGAGAACCTCCAGCCCTGCAACACACTGAAAGACAGGAGGTTCCATCTGAATATCAGGAAGCAATTCTTTATTGTGTGTGTGTGTGTGAGTGCACAATGACTACCAGGAATAAGGCAGGGCAAGGCACAGTTCTCCTTGGATTGTGCCTGCAAGGCTTCCCAAGACACATACAGTTGCTCTGCATCAGCTCTATCCTGGCCACTGTGAGCAACCTGTTCCAATGGTTTGGTCTGATCCAGCAACAGACTAGCTCCTCTCTGCACAAGAGGATCCATTACCCTGGGGGGGTCAGCTTATTGCCCTGGATAGTGAGTGGACAATGAGCATGAGGAGTATGGAGGGAGCTTTTCTGACTGCCCTCAACAGAAAGGTGCCACAATGAGTGCCCGGTCTCAAGGTGCCTGTAGATTGTCCTGGGCAGCCTGCTATAAGTGTCCCTCTTTGAGAAGCAGGATTCATCAAGATGAGCTTCAGAAGTCCCTTCCAACCTCAGCCATCTCATGATCTGTGAACTAAAACTGAGTAAGTGGTTCCATCATCATTTTTGTTCCTTGCATAAAGTGTCAATTAAAATAACCATTTGTACAAAGGTATTTTTTTACCGTTCTTTTTTTTTTTTTTTTTTTTTGAATTCCTGGAGATTTCCAAATCAGCATCAATTACCTTAGAACAATGGTCCATTGTTCTGGGGAAAAAAAAAATCTTTACCAACAATACCTAACTGGGCTGTTGAGTGCAAAATTCTTGTTAGGCATGCCTGGTTGCTTAAATGTATGCTTGTCAAAGTACAGTTTGAAAAAGTCATATGGATTCTGGAATTTTTGTCAGGATACATTCATCCTGTTTTTGACACTGATGGTACTTGGCAGTGCTGTAGCTGAGATCCAAAAATATTGACAAGATGGTTGAACTAGTATCTGGATAGCACTTCAAACTGAATTTGAGCCATTCTGTAAAGTGTGTTGAGTGGGCATTATACCTGAGAGCATATTTCTTTCTTGCTGTGAGAGTGGTTTCTGACTGTCTGTACAGTTGCCAAAATAAATCCTGCTGAGATGCTGGAAAGAGGAAGATCATCCTTCCCATGCAGAAGAACAGCTAACATTTGGTTGGCAACATGAAGGGAACAGTTCACTAATGCCAGGAAAGAGTGCTGGGAGAAATACAGGAAAATCCGCTGTATATCCATTTCTTTGGCAAAACAGAGGGATCTTGTCATAGATTTTTGCTCTAGCTTAATTTTATTTCCTGGTGTACTTTCTTGTTTGATAAATTACTTAAGAGGTATATGTACCTCTTAAGGTGTTCTTAGAAGTTTTTTATTTGTTGGCCCTGGGTCTGTGGAAGTTCACTGCCTTCCAAGGAAGCACTATCTTCATTATCTTAAATCAGATTTAAGATCAGACACTTTCTGAAATTGACAGGTCTAGGGATAATCAGCTATCTGACTACAACACACATATTTTATGCACACAAATTATGTTTTTTTTTTTTTGTTTTTTTTTTTTAAGCATTTAAATTTCCTTCTACCAAGACACTATTTTAATTTAAAACCACTGGAATCTCACTCTACTATAATATTGGGTCTGGATCTTGACATTGGTTGAACTTGTGTTCACATTATCTTCTTATTTAAAATGACAAAAATATTATACTCTTTTCTGAAAAGGTAAAGAGAAAAATCAGTGGATAATGGTCCCATTATTATGTTAAACTTAATGCTTTTTTATCAACTTACACATGCTAGGAACTGAATATAGTTTCATTCCTCAAATAGATTCTGAAGTTATATATCTGAAGACAGTAGATGTTTCATGGCTATAGAATGTGAGATTGAGGTCTCAACACCATTTTCTATTTGGCAAATCTGCTTTGAGCAATCAAAGAAACTGTAGCACATTAAAAGTTGTACATTTGGGGTGTAATTGGTCCAAGGAGGAAGAAAAAGATATTCATCTCCTCTACATTTCTTACATCTTGTAAGAAAAAAAAAATATTATTGTTCGCTTATTATTCTTCTGGAAAGTAAACAGCTTCACCGGTCATTTGAAATACCTGCTGTTTTGTTTTGTAAAAAGGAAATGGCTACTAGTATCTTCCTCTGCATTACGCCATACTTATTAATTTCAACCTAAACATATAGTTTTATATTTAAAAGGATTATTCCGAAGAAAGTTCCTGTTAAACTTTTTTCTTTGTAACTCTTTTATAATTTTAATATTTTTTTCTAGACTACATTCTCCGTAAATGTTTTTGACTAACAGCCACTAGCAAAACCACTATTAACAGTTCAGAAAATGTTGTGCTATTAACGTAAAGTGTACCTACCTTATAAGAGTGTAGAGGTAACTGAGATTTCAAAACATGCCACTGACTTTGTAGCGTTACATGGGTAAGGTATTACCAATGAAAATTCAATTATAATTGATAGAAAAGATATTCATCAATAGAAGTGTTTCAAAATTTCTAGAGGGAATAGTGATAAGACAGGTTTATTCCACAATTCCAAACCAAAAATATATGCACATATAATGTATATGCATATATTTGTACATGAACCAAAGCCTGTTCCTCCAGAAGCCTTCAGACTTTCTGTGTATGTGCTAAACAGGTATTTTGCCTACATATATGCACATACATACACACTTACATACACAGAAATACATATATAGGATAATTCTAAAATTTCTGTTTATCGTGTAACTGTGAATAAAATGTACAGTACACATGCTTTCAATGAAAAGAACATGAGGTCTTCACAGTATGTATGGCAAGCAAAATATGTGTGTTGGAAATAAAAATACACTGGGGTGTGGATAGGGTCCTTGCGTGTGTTTGCTGGGACAAAAAACGTATCAGACTAAAGGAACTTTACACCCATGCAAAACATCTGAAAAAACAGTTTCTCTGAAGTTTCATTTCTCTAAATAGTTGATATATGAAGGTAGAGTAACATAAAGATCTCAGTGTGTGTCAGTGTTGTGTCTCAGTCTCTGTTCAGCTATAGGTTATAATATAGCTGCTTAGATACATGAGCTGCTTTCTTTCTTTCTTTTGGTACTGCATCTGTGTACACAAAACTAATAAGACCAGCTAAAAGGTCTCCGGCTTACATCCTGGAAATAAAGTCACACTAGCAGTCAGAATTGCATTTTGGCCTCTGACTAGACAAAAATATTTTTGCATCTCCTTAGCTGCAAAGGAACAGCTTTTAGCTGTACATAAAGTGTACATAAAGTATGTGTACATACACATCCACTTTTTAATTTCATGTAAAGATTTCTCTCTATCCTGTTTTAGGATAAACAATTTCCAAATGAAAGTAGAGTTATTAAAAGTGCACAGTCTTTTTCCTAACATGGGCACAAATCAGGTCAGACATTTCCAACATTCTTCACTTCTGAGCATTACAGCTTTTAGAAGACATGTTCCCATCTCTCACATTCTCACTGTATATATGAAACTTGTCAAAACTACATTAAAGAGTCTGCAATTTATATTCATGGTATAGGAGGTGACCTTTTCACTCATGAGTGGTGTAGTCATGTGGAGTGGCTAATGAGAGAACCCCTACTGAGAGCAGATAAATTTCAAACCTCCTGAATAATTATTAGACATTTTATTGTATTTATAAACCTCCCTCATTTCAAACTGTCCCTTGATTTATAAAGCCATCTTACTCTTGTAAGTGATAATGGTAGTCTCGACCAGTGCCAAAGATTGATGAATTGTCCATGTAGGGGCCTCTCTTCCTGGTACTCAATGCCAGAGAAAAGCAATGAAGAGTAAAAAACAGAACTGTAGGGAAAAAGAGAGGACAGAGGAGGATGAAAGATGGCTGAGAAGGAATGAGGGAGGGAACATCTGTACTGCACTTCAGCGATGATAATCTTTGCACAGTTTATGACACAGAGGCAGTGGGAACAGTGAGGTAATCATTTTACTTGCCTGTCATCTGCAGAGAGTATTTCAAACTGCAGGGTGAAATTCTGGCTCCATTGAAGTGAGTGACAAAACTCCTGTTGATTTAAATGAAGGCCAAGATTTTTATGGATTCCCAGAGGAGTGGAAGACGGATGGAGTGGCAGCTTTGCCATCTCCATGACTGTGTCAGACTTCATCAGGATCCTAAAAGCTTTCCTTTAGCTCAGTTTCCAGAAACATACAAGGGGTGTGAGCACCCCTTAATGTGGCAGACAACATAATTTATTTATTTTTATTTTTTTTAAATGGCAAGTAAAAAGTACATTCACTGAGAATCTGACTCTATTTTGGGACAGTTGCAATTTTTCCTTTTTCTTCAACCTGTGCAAGGAATGGCACTGAGCATGTGACATAAAAAATATAACCAATTACAGTCGTCAAACTAGAAAAACCTCCTCCTGCCATGACAACAACAAATTTGGATCCTGGAGATTATCCAAATGATGTTCCAAATTGTCTGAGGAGCACCATTATGAATTGCGCAGAACAAACATTTTTTCATTATTAACACATAATCCATGGACACACGTGGATTAGGGTAGATTGGGTAGGCTGCTGGGCAACAAACATAAAAAAGCAGACTCACTCACAGAAAATTTTAAGAGGAGAAGGCCATGTCAGGGGGCACGATAAGTGAAGAAGCACATTCACAAGCAAACATGGCTACTTGTCTGTGTATAACCATGCTATTAGACATGCTGCAGGAAAGAAATTCTCGAATGAAAAGAGGGAGAAGCAAGAATACTGAAGAAATGAAAACCCAAAGATAGTCTTCCTATAATCCTCTCCTGTATTGCTTTGGTGTGTCTTTTGTTTTAGGTTTGTTTGTTTGTATGTATTTTCCTTTATAACAGAAGCATTGATCTGGTAATGAATGATACGGGGGGCTGGCCATTTGATATGCTAGTTTAGTAGCCCAACCAGAATCTGTGTTTGCTAAACAGCTTCTCGGACACACTCCTCACCACCTCCAAAATATGATGAAATACCAACACAGTGACATTGCCAGTCTACCCTGCACACACCTCTTGCAGCCACTACAGTGAAGCAGTGAGGACAGACGGTGTGGGAAGTCAGCTGAAAAGTAGTCCAAACAGAAAACAATGCAAAAAAAAAAAAAATCTAAACTATTAGAAGTGGATAGGAGAAAGGGATGATTGATGATAATGTTTGCAATTGAGAAAACTTCTAGAAGTTTCTTAATTTTAATGAACTATTTGCAATTAAAGAATTAAAGAGAAAACCTAGTTTAAGGAATATGATTTTCCCGTTACATATAACCTGGAAATTATACTACCAACAAATGCTTTTATTGGTATTGGCTTTCTGTTCATAGGTACATTCAGCAGATACTAAACAGAGTATGTTCAACAGCATGACTTGGACTTTAATAAATAAAAACAATAATAATAATAATAAAAGTACTAGCATGCTGGCTCCATCACTTTAACTAAAAATTCCAATGGTATAAATCTTTGTTAAGATCACTGAAGACCTTACGAGAAATAGAAAATTTTGAAAGAAACCCTCTCGGAGAGTTTTCAGAGTCCTCACACCAGTATGTATGATACTTTTTTCTTTTTTTTTTTTTAATAATTTAAATAGGACTTTTATTATGAGGAAAAAAAAAATCATGATCACAATGGATTTTTACTTAGCAAATTTATTTCTTATGTATGTAAGAATTTTATCTATATATACCTATACACGCGAGCAAGAAAAGTAATCTTGCTTTGCTTTTTATTCCTGTTGGACATGATAATTACATGTTAGATGATAAGTTGAATACTATTCCTATTCCTTTAAGTTGAATACTATTCCTATTGAATACTATTGTTGACTATACACGGTCAACAGAATTTACTATGAAGCTAACATGTATATCTATGGTTGTTTATATATATATATATATGTTTATATATATAAACTTGAAGGTCTTTTCCAACCCATAAGATTCTATGATTCTACGTTTGTATTTATGTTAGTAAGTAATGGAGAAGTTACAAGCCAGTCTCAGGATTATGAGTAAATCATATGTATTCATTTATAAAGTTTGAGCAGATGTATAGTGTCCATAAATAATTTCAACTAAAAAATAATGATCTATGCATGTTTGTGTGTGTTTTAGTATGTATTTATACATACACATACAAATATCTGTACATATATTTGTATATAGATATAAAAAAGCTTCTAGTAGTACTAATTGTAGTAATCTTAATCATGTGCCCTCAATACATAAACAAAGCACATGCCTATGTGTACACACACACACACACACATACACACACACTCTTGACCATATGGTGACAAAATATCTTTTTGGTTGAATTCACCAAAGAATGTGGAAGAAGCTGATAAAACCCATTTCTATTTATTGGAAAAAATATACATCAGTTAGAATCTGTAGCTAAAATCTCAGATAGTCTAATTAAATTAATTATCTGTAAGTAGATTACCAGAAAAGAAAAGAAGAAAAAAAAAAGTTATATTTTGAAAGGATAGTGGCAATAAATTTATAGAAGATTAGGAAGTTTTAGCAAATCTAAAATTTGCAGATGGGTGAACTAACATTGTGCACTGTACAAAAAATATGTCACGAGATAATGATACATTTTTACCTTTCTTGATCTGTAGAAAGTGAAAAAGATTTCTGGAAAAATCAAATCAGAATCACAAAGAATGATTTTCATTGTTATAGACTGATTTAATTATCTGATTTATCTTCTTGCCTTATAGGCTTATCTTCTGCATACTTGGAGTCTGGAGTCTTCACCCCACTTAAATTTTTTGTTCATGGAAAATATCTTTTGTGTTGGTTATTTGTGCTACATGTATGACTATACTGTACTTTGGAGAGAAAAATGTTTTGCTTAAGGAAAAAAACAAAACAAACAAACAAACAAAAAAACTCTCTCAAATCAAATGAATAGTGATACATGGAATGTTCTCTTAGCCAGTAGTCCATGGGCAACATCAAAATAATCCCCAGTTTCTTCAAGATACTTACTACTTCTAAACAACACAGTTCCACTTAAGAAAGTGAGACTATATTCACTCTCATATTTATCAATGCACCAGTGGTTTTTCCAACAATGCATTTTTTTTTCCTTTTTCTTTTATCATGTGAATCAGTTTGCTACTGTACAGAAGACAGTCTCATTGCAAGGAGAAATCTCCAAGATTTTGTTAAAAGTATTTCAAGGAAAAAAAAGAAAAAAAAAAAAAACAGTAGTTAACAGTAGTTAGTGTAACTTGAACTGTTTTTTCTGAAAATCCAGTAGGTATTTGGAGTTTCAGAGATCCAAAATAGTCAGAAAATATTTCATTATTATCCCCCAAAAAGTGAAATTACCTGTTCTATAAATTAGTGGCGACTTGGGATTTTCCTGTTTTTCCCTTACACTTACTTGTCAGATACAAAGCTTGGCGGAGTGGCTGACACACCAGAGGCCTGTGCAGCCATTCAGAGGGACCTGGACAGGCTGCAGTGTTGGGCAGAGAGGAACCTCGTGAGGTTCAACAAGAGCAAGTGCAGGGTCCTGCACCTGGGGACAACCTCAGGCACCAGTACAGGTTGGGGCCTGACCTACTGGAGAGCAGCTCTGCAGAGAGGGAACTGGGGATCCTGTTGGACAGCAGGCTGACCATGGGTCAGCAATGTGCCCTTGTGGCCAAGGCCAATGGGATCCTAGCATGCATCAGGAGGAGTGTGGACAGCAGGTCAAGGGAAGCAATCCTCTCCCCCTACTAAGCTCTGGTGAGGCCACACCTGAACTATTGTGCGCAGTTCTGGGCTCCCCAGTACAAGAGGGACATAGAACTTCTAGAGAGGGTCCAGCGTAGAGCCACAAAGATGATTAAGGGATTGAAGCATCTGTCCTGTGAGGAAAGACTAAGCAAGCTGGGCCTGTTTAGCCTAGAGAAGAGGAGACTGAGAGGGATCTTATCAAACTCTATAAACGCCTGAGGGTACAGTGTAAAGAGGATGGGACCAAACTCTTCTCAGTTGTGGCCAGTGGTAGGACAAGGGCTAATGGGTATACGCTGAACCACAGAAGTTTCATTGCCATATGAGGAAGAACTTCTTTACAGTTTGGGTGACAGAACACTGGAACAGGCTGCCCAGAGAGGCTGTGGAGTCACCAACTTTGGAGATACTCAAAACCTGCTTAGATGCGATCCTGTGTAACATGCTCTAAGTAACCCTGCCTGAGCAGGGAGGTTAGACTATGATCTCTGGAGGTCCCTTCCAGCCTCAACCATTCTGTCATTTTGTGAGATTAGAGCCAGCTCCAGCCAGCTCCAAAAGGGACTCACTGCTGGCCAATGTCGAGCCAGTGAGCAGCGCTGATTGGGCCTCTGGCAAAGCAGATTGAAGAAAGGGATAAAATTGCTGTGTAACAACAGCAGCTTGGAGAGAGGAGTGGGAAACAGCCCTGCAGCCCCCAAGGTCAGTGCAGAAGGAGGGCAGGAGGTGCTCCAGGCATGCAGCAGCAGTTCCCCTGCGGCCTGTGGAGAGGCCGCTGGTGGAGCAGGCTGTCCCCCTGCAGCCCATGGGTCCCACATGGAGCAGATCTCCACGCTGCAGCCTGTGGAGGAGCCCCCGGTGGAGCAGGTGGATGTGGCCTGGAGGAGGTTGCGGCCCATGGAGAGCCCCCGCAGGAGCAGGAGGTCTGGGGGGAGCTGCCACCCGTGGGGGACCCATGCTGGAGCAGTTTGCTCCTGGGGGATGGACCCCATGGTACGGAGCTATGTGGGAGCAGTTCTTGAAGAGCTGCTGTCTGTGGGAAGCCCTGGTAGGATCAATTCGGGAAGGACAGCATCCCATGGGAGGGACCCCACACTGGAGCAGGGGCAAAGAGGAGAGGTGGAGGTGGTTTTAGTTTGCTTTTAGTTCTCACTGCTCTAGTCTATTAGCAATAGGCAATGAATTGTATTAATCTCTCCATGCTGAGTCTGTTTGGCCCTTGACAGTAATTGGTGAGGAATCTCCCTGTCCTCACCTCAGCCCTTGAGCTCTTTTCCATCATATTTTCTTTCCCTCTTCCCTTGAGGAAGGGAAGTCAGAGAGCAGTTGTGGTGGAATTCAGCTGCCCTGTAGGGTAAAACCACCATTAAATATCAAAAGTTTTAACGTGAACTGACACTATTTTATCCTCTAGAGTTTTCTATTTCACTCCATATGTGGACACTATAGTAGAAAGAGTAGAAGAACTTCATGACAAGTATTTAGAATAACATTTGTACAACCTGTTGTTAGTAACAGGGAAAGGATGGAAAATTGAGATCCTGATTTCTGTGCCTTTCCTTATGTGAATAACCATGGTGAAGTCATTTAATTCTATTTTGCTCTTAATTTCCCCACCTTTCAAGTAAAAGACTTGTACAGCTCACCGATATTTTATGTACTTAAAGATTCTTGTACTAAAGGAAATACAACAGTGAGGATTTATTATTATTTTGTAACTGCTGAAACTTAAAACCCATAACCTACCCTCACATGATGGCTATAAATCCATGATTCTAGCAAAGAAGCAAAAGTACAACTGGACTTCACTCCCCTTCAACCCAATAAATGATCTGCCTCTCACCTCACATGACTAGAATTAGGCCAACAAAGTTCAGTAGAACCAGTTAAGTGTGTATAGAATATTTGTCCTGTGTGGATCATGGCCACACTTTGCTGCTACCCAAATGTCCATCAGTCACTGCAAGCAATAAGAAGTCTAGCTGTGCTCCAGTAAGCAGTGCTGAGAGCTCTTTGTGAAAAGAGCTCCAAATACTTCCAGAAGAGGTGGCACAGATGCAACTCTAAGAGCTAGAATGAGCAAAATCCATGTTATTCATTTCTGAACATCTTCATTTAGCAAAGCTACTTAGTTTTAATTAGAGCTAGATGAGCTTAGACAAGGGAAAGAAGAAAGAAAGAAAAAAAAAGTCTTATTAAAATAAGTTTACCAGCCTCCTGATAGAGGATCCTCAGGCAAATGACATTCAGGTCAACATGAAAAAAGGGAAATGAGGAAGTTAGCAGAGCTGCAACATTGGAGCTCATTCATGAGGATGAGTCTCTGCACAGCTGTGGTGCAGATCCCTGACTTGCTTCACATATGCAAACCCCAGAAATAGAACAAAGGGCAGTTGGGGTGCAGATAGATCTATGGGGTGACTGCTCCCCATTCTGCATATGTTTCTGCTCGTTCCAGCAAAATCTGTGAAAACAGAAGAGAAACAGTTTCAGAGGGAAGGTGAAATCCTAGCTTTACCCTGGAGGGTGTGACTGGAACATTGTCCTTTTCCCTACCTGCAGTAGCGCTGGTGGAGGAGAGGAGACACTCCAGTGTGACACCACACAGCACCTCCTCCTCCACAGAGACATCCAGTCACTGAAATGAATGAGTACTCACAGCTTTTACACCTCTCCCCAGCTGCACACTGCTTAAGGATATGGAAGGCTCTGAATGCATCTTCTCCTTAGTACTAGGGGAGAGGACAGGAGAATTACTTCAAACCTCTCTCCTTTTTACATCCACTACCACGTTTTCTCTCTTTCTGATCAAATATAGCTCCCAGCTCACCATGCCAAACTGGCACATGGTACCAGCAGGGCCCCAGATGAGCTTGCGAGTATTCAGGATACAGCTCTTTTTCCAGAGATCATGGCTGTTCTTGTTATGTGATGCTGCAGCTGGTGGGAAATAGAAAATAAATTACAAGTCTGTATAAGATAGGCTTGAGACTCTTCTATAGAAAAGACTGCAAGGCACCTGAGAGGTTTAGTAGCTTACACTGCTATTTTTATGACAGCATAGTAAATATCTTCAAATATCCTCCTCGTTCCCCACTGCCACTTGCCCAGCTACCATCAGTATTGCGGCTTGCCTGACAAAGGGGAGGGGGGGGGAACACTGAAGGGGGAGAAACTAGGGCAAGGTAGAAGTGCCTGTGTGAGAGAGAAGGAAATGCGATACCCAATACCCATAAAAAATTTGTTTTTAATTCCCTGGCTATCACAGATAGTGGCTGCTGCTAGCATTTAAGATAAGATTAGTTGGTGTTGTGCTATCAGCACCTCCACATTTTCCCTGCAGGGACTCCTTCTGACAGGATGAAGCTGGAGGCATGTCTGAGGATTAACACAAGCTAATGATTATACACTAAAGCTTTGGAACTGTCAGACTAATAGGATTAAGCAATACCAGATGCAGGTCCCCGTTCAGGTTAAAAATGCACTTTTTACATTACAAAGTCAGACAGATCCCTTTGAACATGCAATGAATATGGATGTTTTCAATTATCACAGTCTTCCAGGGCTATACGATATGGTAAATTAATCCCTTTAGAACATCAGAAACAGGACAAAATAGCCTTCTTGAAGCTGAAATCCCTCGTTTTAGATTTTCTTTCATGGGGATAGATAAGCAGTGGTGCACCACACATAATTAATCTTATTACAAACAGAGAGAAAAGAGAAATAATAATAGTAATTTTAAAAAAAAGTTTAAATATTTGAAAAACTAAGGGGTGGGGAAGGTGGGAAAACTTTTAAATCAGCATCTCTTAATTTCTCCAACAGTGAAAAACATAGAGATATTGTTCAGGAAATTACACTATTTTCCTGTCCTTCAGGCAGTGACAAATCACAACACATAATAATAATAAACAAAGTATTTTAGGAAAGAAACAATAGAAATATGTTGTTTATCAGAACAAAAGGTTTTAGAACATATTCAGTTCTACTTCAAAGGGCTGAACCTCAGAGAGATTGGTCAATTTGGCATCTAAAGTGGAAAGAATTTGGCAAATTTCTCTCCACCAAGGTTGTAATTTCTGGTAGGAAGAGGATAAAGAAGAAAAAAGATGCCTTTTAGAAAAAGGGGACCTTTATCATATTTCAGGCTGACCAGGGTCACAGATTCTTTAAACTTGGATCTTGAAATAAAACATGGAACTAATGTGATTAGCTGTCGAAAGTAATCTGAAGTAAACCTTGAAATGCTTGCTGGTTCAGTTTGGATAAGCACCCAGTGGTCCAGCGTCTACCACTGGAAAAAAAAAAAAGAAAAAAAAAAAGCCTAGATTTGCGCTAGCACTAGCTCTTCTACCACATTTGAAGGAATTTGCAGAAGAAAGAGTGGATTTTGTAAAATCCAAATGGAGATTTATGACTGCAAATTTTTACATCTTGATACTTGCATGAGTCCTGTCTTCCACTAACAATCAGCAACCTGCAAAACACTGCCAGGCTGAGTTTAAACTTTGTACACAGGTTAATGACGATGAACTTATAGGATCGTGGGTTCTCACCTTGGAAATTAAACCTCACCCTTCCTCTCATCAAAGCTGGAAGTGATGCCTAACCACTTTTTCTCTTGTCATCTCAAATAAGTACATGAAGAGAGCTGGAAACCAGTACTTTAGAACGGGACTGCAAACTTAGCACATCACCCTGATTTGTGGTGACTTTTGGAAAGAAAACAAATAAGAAAGCTAGAACAGACTGCTTCATGAAGCAAATATCAGGTATGCTGAAAACAAGCAAAAACCTAGGAACCAGTCAGAATTTACAAAGACAATAAATGATTTAAATTCAAAGATGATCTTATGCAAATCAATTCACCAAATTTTGAAGTCCTGACCAAAAAAAAATAAAAGGCAAAAATACAAAACAGTTACTTTGCATTCTGTTTTATTTTTTGTTTCTCTTGGTAATTATGAAAACAATTGAATGCAAACACCTAAATAGTAATAAAAATATGCACTGTTAAAAACTCAAATGAAGACAAAATTGAGTAAAAAAGAATATTTTTCCCACATTTACATGATATTGCACTATAGTTCTGGACAGTTTGAAAAACTACACTATCAGAACATGTTCTCAGCTACTTGAGGCTGAGAACATGACAGTCTGATTTCTTGAATAGTTCCTCCCCATCTGTACACGCTGTACTGGGTTGGGCTGGGATGTTAACTTTCTCTGCAGCAGCCCATACAGTGCTGTGCTCTGCACTCCTAGCTAAAACAGCAATGGTATCACACCAGTGTTGTGTCTGCTGCTGAGCAGTGTTGGCACAGCATCAGGACTCTCTCTAACCCTCCTAGGGGGTGGGCAAAAAGTGAGAAAAGAACATCACCAGGGCAGCTGACCTAAACCAACCAAAGGGATATTCCATACCATATGATGTCACACTCAGCAATAAAAGGTGGAAAAAGGAGGAAGAGGGGAGGGGTGGGCTCTCGTTGTGAAAACGTCTGTCCTCCCGAACACCGGCTACGTGAGTTGAGGCCCTGCTTCAAGGACGTGGTCAAGCATCGCTCATCTGTGGGAAGTAGAGAGTAATCTCTTTCCTCTGCACTTCCACACAGCCTTTACTTGTTTTGTTTAGTTTTCCCTTTCCCCCTCCCTTTTCCCCTTTCCTTTTTTTTCCCCTTTAGTTAAATTGTTAATTGTTTAGTTAAATTGCTTAGTTATTTTTTTTAATTAATAATAATCTTTCTTTAATAATTATTTCTTTTTTTTTCCTTTAATTAAATCATCCTTATATCAACCCGTGAGTTGTTCTTTCCTTTACTTCTTCCCCTCCTCATCTAAGGAGGGGGAGTCAGAGAGCGGTTGTGGTGTTCAGCTGCCTAGCACAGTAAAACCACCACACGCACATGCAGGCCATTTCTGCATACGTATCCAGGAGGATTTGCATATCAAAAGTTCAGTAAAAAACAAAAAAGTCTAAATATGAAAACTATTTTTAATTTCAGTTACAGGCTTCTCAGACTGTAACTTATTTGTTCTATTCGAAACTAAGTGTAATCAGCATCATGAACATTATTGTCATCCTCCTCCTCTCACGGAGAGCTGAGAATTTACACAGTAAGTACAAGAAAACATTAGAACAGAAGCATCAGCATTTTAATCACATTACCAAAATGTATATAATAATCCCCATATTTCTCTCTATATAATGATATATTATTATGTAAACACAGGATGATATGATAACAAGAACTTCTCTTGGAGTTTTGGAAATGTTTCCTCTAACCCAGGAATTTTCTCTACTTGAAACAGAGTTAGGAGTACAATTTATCTTCTCCTTTCCCCAATTAGAACTTCAGAAAAATGTGGCAAACAGTAAGGACAAAGAGTGTAGCCATCCACTGCCATTAACAAGAGAAAAGAAGCGTATATTGTAACCAGACCCTTTCATCAAAAGTTTCCCCATCCCTCCATGCGTACAGAGGTTACTGCTCTTCCGCAGCACTTATTGACAAAATGAAATGGCTGTTTGGAATATGGATTTGAAACACTCCTGTCTTCCTAAGAGACAACGGTTCCGTGGAAGGTTCTGCTCTTCTTCATCAGCTTCCTAAATGCATTTAAGGTCAGCTTAGTGTCAGCTATGATTCATCTTGTAAAGCTTTATCAGTTTACACTCAGAACAACAAAACCGTGTGCCTGATCACAGTGACACACTAAGCTTAGCGACACCTTTCAGTCAGGTCTTCTCCAGAGAGGTGAACAAATTAAAAGTTTTGCCCTCTCTACTTCTTTTCTCAGTTTGAAGTTCTGGTCACTAGCTGCCAGAAATCATTTCTGCACAACCTTTGCACTGGAATTCTAGGACATTTTTCAATACCATTTGGGAATCCTTAATCATATAATAGGAAATTTGCCTGTAAGAACATAGATAAAGACAGACATATATTTCATCTTTTCATCAGTTCCATACAACTTTTTTTTTTTTTTTGGTGTTGCTCTCTTTTGTGATAGAAAAAAAAATCTGTAGCATTTCATGTACACAGAAGAGATAATAAAACAAAGCAACAATACAAAATGTACACCATTCATTGGAAGAGATGAAACAAAACAACAGGTACATCAGACAAAAATGCATCTCCCAGGTAACATTCCAAGATAACCATTCTGGCAAAAAGTGTTAGTCATACAAATATACAAATGACCACCTTAAGTAAGACACAATCGAGTCTGAAATTCAGGATAACATAATCATAAATGCTAAAGAATTTTCCTTTTTTTTTTTTTTTATCTGTAAAATGGTTCAGATTTTCTACATATTTTTGAGCTATTTTAGGAAAGTTATAAAAATGAATCAATTTATAATAGTACAGAAAAATGACCACATTAATGAAATTGTTCATGAAGGAGGAAAAGATGAAGAAAGTTTAACATTCACCTGACAGAGATGAGATAACCATAATTCCACAGAAACTGTAGCAATAAACAGAAAAATATTTGTCCAGAAAAAGCACTAACAACCAACACAGATCTGATTTTAAACAAGCAATTCATCTCATGAAATATAGGTACAGCAAACTCTTGAGGACACAGGTTCAGTGTGCCTCATATTCTGGAAGAAAAAAAAAAAAGAAAGAAAGAAAAAAAAAGACATAGTTATTCCAGGTTTTATTCATCTATCACAACCACATGTATATGATTTCATTTTAGGGACTTAATGCTGCTCTTGGTTATAGTCATCATATATTCATGAAATCTGAACCTTCAGCTTTAGTGCAGGATGTTTAGTCTTTTCATTTAAATATTTTGTAAGAAAATTATGTTTAAGCAATGATAATTAAGCACTGAAAACACAGGATTTCTGAGACAGACGCACAAACCATAAGGAAATTGAAAAGTATCATGATTAGAACTCCAAACCATAGACACACAGAACAAGCACTTCTTTTCCACTAGGCTAAATGGACTCCCAAAATCCTACAATTATTCTAAAAATGTATTGTTTTGGCCCACCAGAGGGAGCCCATAATATTTCATGAATGCAAAAGAAACACACTGACAATTACATAGAAAAATAAATGAAAGTTTGAGGTACAGCACATATATACGTGTCTGTGTTCATGTATTTGCTATGCATTGCCTAGCTCAGCTGAAATCCTAGCATTCATGTCAGATCAACATGAATATCAGGTCAGTAACAAGTGCATTTCCATGAAATGACACCAGGGACAGATAGGAACCACTGAATCTTTACGTGAAGATCAGAGAGTGGTAGTAAGTTGAACTGGAAGAAAGATTAATTTGATTTAAATTTACTGTCTATATAGAATATGGATAAAATTTTGGATATATTAGAGGTTTACCTTTATTCAATGACAAGAGAAGAGCTGCCTCAGAGAAGAATGATGCTTTGATTTTGACCTTCGCAGAAATGGCATAGTGTCTTAGCTAAATTCCAAGTTAAGTGTGTCTTCTGGAAAGGTTCTGTGTACATATACAAAGTGCAATCATCTGTCTGTTGCTCACTTTTTCTTTCATAAAACAGACAGACCATTAATCTGCTGTAATGAAGTAGGACAAGGGAGAGCGGAGACTTGTATGTGTATGGGAAGAATCTAGCTAAGAATGTCCATCTTCCAGATGAGATGGGCAAACAGGAAGACTTGGGACCACAGCAGTGAAGTTCTGTTTGTGACACCGCATTAAATGTTGGTTGAGAAATCTTTTCTCCTGCGTTGCTCCTAGTAATGCCAAACCTATCCTTTCTAGCAACATATTTTCTTGTCCTTCACTGTCTCCATATTTTCCTTACTATTCCTATGCATATGCAGAGGAGGCTGAAAGCAATGTATTTAGCATGAATGAAGTTTGGGGTTTCTCTGTTTTTAGGCATGTATTTTGCAGAATGACTTAACCATTTCCAAAATTCAGAAGTAGCTATTTCATTTTTTGCCATCCATTCATTAAAGACTGACTTAAAAGTGCTCAGGCTCTTTCATGATTTGGTGAATAAGGATTCCAACAATTTTAATTACCCAACACTTCTTTATTAGCAGAGTATCAGTTCTTTGTAATGCTGAAATTGCTGTGTTTTCTATAGAAGTCAGATTAAATATTGTATTCTAATCACTTCTAATCCCTGCAAAATACAATCATCCACTAATGTATCAAGATCTTTACCATTTTCTCCACACGACAAGCTTCACCCCAGCTTGAGAGGCCAGCTTTCAGGGTAGAAAGACATGCCAGGTTTGAAGCCTATTCTCACTTCAGCAGAACTTTCACTATTGTTAATATTATTGTTTTATTTTTTCTATTAAATGTATTTAATTTACAATTTATTGTAAACACAATTTATAAATGTACAATTTATTTAATTTACAATTTACAATGTAATTTAATTTACAATTATTTTTTGTTTACTGTGGAACTAATAAAAAGAGAGACATAAAAATACTTAATAAAGCAGTTGTATTTGATCTTTTTTTAAGGATTTCTTTGCCCTGTATCCTTGCATTTAATTTACATGCATACTTAAATGAACAGTAATGATAAAATTGAAAAAAAAAATACAAGCAAAATTTGAAAGTATTTACTGAAGAAAAATGTACATCTTATGTACCAAGTTGTAATTAAATTGCATTTAACGGTCATGCTCATCCAGTCAAGCTACAAGTGATACCACATGTCAAACCAAAGGTAACACAGCTTGAATATTGTCATAAGCATTTGATAACTAAATGCTTAACTAAATGCGCCCTTTAATAATAACTCACAAATAAATAGTTATGTTTTCTTAAAGGTTTTATTTTTTTCTACAAATTCACAAATGAGAAACAAATCCCATAGACTATGTTGCACTAAGTTCCAAAACTTAGCATGCCATTTATTTGTGACTAACACATATTTTTTTTTTTTTTTTTTTTTTTTTTACCAGACATGACAAAAATGGCATTAGAACATTAGAAGGTAACTGAAGGTAACTGATCCTACTGCTTGCCACTGACTTTCTCAACCAGTTGGTCAGGCTAACTCCAGTTTTACTTTCCTACTGGGAGACAAAAAGTTAGCAAAAAATCATGTTATAGATGCTGAAGAAGATTTGAAGAACTGGGGAGATTAAAACAGATTCAAATTACTGTCAAATAATTAATTGTTATTGTCAAATAATCTCTCAGAATACCTGCTCTGCACCAACCCATCACAAATTTAAACAATACTCCTTATTCAAAAATTTGTTCTCATTATCACAAATTTCTGGTTTGTTTGCTAATGATTTCAAGCCTCTCACAGCGCATCATCCCCAGCAACACTCTTAGGCAGCACTGGACGTTGTGCACCATTAGCTAGTCATCAAGTCTATTATTAAACAAATATGAAGCAGATGTAGCTCTCAGAGTGTGATTACTTGTAAAACCCTTCAAATCCAAACTCACTTATACAGTCTCCCAATAGTTTTACTCAATTGATTAACTCCAACCTATTTATCACTAAACCACTCATTTAATTTAACAATCCACTAAAGCCTCAGTTAAAATGCATCTTGTGTCCCCTTCTTGGGCTTTAAATAATTACCCATGTCTACTTTGTCTTCTAATCTCTTTCTTAGTGAAGATCTCTAGCCCTTAATAATTTAAGAGGATGTCAAGATGAGTCTTAATAAAAGAGGAATGTTTTAAAAGGCATAAACAATGGCAAATGTTAAGGTAGTGAAAAATGAACAGCTACTATTCTGCTATCTGTCATCACAATTAAGGGTGAAAAAAAGCCAGAAACTCGGTGATTTAGTGCAAGATTGAATAAAGCATTTGCTGCCACAACTAACTTTTCTCAACTCGAGGACAGGCGGCTGCAAGTGGCTTACATGCCTCAGTGCTGAGTATCACAAAATTTCATGTGCGGTGGCTGGCTTGCAGACTGGATCTAATCTAATTGACTAGCAACTAGCCATCCCAATTTGGTACCTTAAAATGGGATTCATAATAGCCAGCACATTGACCTCATTACAGAGATCTTAACCGATCATGGTGGGAGTGCATGCCTGGAGAGTGCTTACACCGCGGCCGGACTGGAGTCATGCAGAGTAATAACTGTTTCTTGGTAATGATCAGACTTAAGCTGCTCAGTCTGTCCAGAAAAAGTGACTCCAGATACGCGCACAGTTCACATTTCTAGGTGTTTTTCAATGCATCTGGGTTACTGATAAGGAAGAAGGGGGGTTGGGGCCTAAATTCTATGCACCTGAACAATCATTTCTAGCACCATATTCCACTGAAGTTCAGGCTTAAGCGTTTACAGTATAGTGTTGTTTTTGTTTGTTTGCTTGTTTGTTTTGATTCTCCTTTCAGGCAGGAGGGAGTCCAACAGAGAGATTAAAGAAAGATTAATTCATTTTTTGTTCAACAGAGACATTAAAGATCAATTCATTTTTTAGCACATTTGGTCATAATGGAGGTTTTTTTTCTCAGTGTGAATCCTGGAAAATTTTCCCCAATCCAGAAAAGCAATGGTACAAAGAGTTTTGGTCCTCAGGAGGTCTCACTGACTCCTTTGTTTCTTAAACTGAATCAATTATTTATGTGAATGTCTAGACCCATCATCCCAAATAAATTGTCTCACTTGTTAGGGCTGCATTATGACCAATTCTTGCATCCTGTGCAAGGGACAGACTCAGTAAACATAAACATTGCAGTCCAGGGAATGTCCTTTAAAATATCATGTGCAAGTAATTGTGCTCATCTTTACATCAGCTACCAGAGAAACCCTAGTCCATGGCATGTTTTTTTAAAGGTCCTGGGTAAGGAGCGGGACACAGATTCCTTACTCTTTATTATAAAGAGCCTTAAGCTGGAGAGCAGTCTTAAAGGACCAAGATGGCCTAAAAGAACCATTTCAGTAACTACAATGATTACCGCAACCTATTTCTGGCAGAGTCATCTGAGTGCATTAGCAATCATGGCAAGCTGGTACTTTTCTTTGAAGCAGTGTATTTGTTTGTTTGTAGGAAACTGTTATTTGTTCTCAAAGCAGGAGAACTTGCACAATAATTCATTTAGTTGGCACATGAAGGAAAAGAAATATTATTGCTGTATTGACAGAAAGTGGCAAAATGCAACCCGGTGGATATCTCACTGGTGTTGTCATAAAGCTCCACATTTTTGCTTTTGCTCAGGTACCACGTATTAGACACAGTAGCAGTGCTTTGTGCTTTTAAGAGGCCTAAATGTATGCCGCATAGAGATGTGTTTGTTGTAGGCACCATGGAAGATGACATTGAGAAGATGGTGAAACAGTCACTTTGTGAAAACTCCAGACAGCCCCACAACAGGTAAGCCTACCTCTTTGGATCACCTCAGCTGGAACCAGAAGGAGACAGAAGCAGAAGGCTACAAAGGCATCTGGAAGCCTGTTATATCAGTCTATCCCTGACCTGTGAATCCTGCACTAGTCTTGGAAACCTTCCCTTGTTTGTAGCGGCAGGAACAGGCAGGCTCAATTAAAGTACACCTTGACCTTGTGCAAAAATAGAGAAATGTTATCCAGTTCAAACAGAATGTCTGGACTTCCAAAAAAGTCCTGAGAAAGTCTGTCATTAAAATCTATTATAAAAAAAAAAAAAAGCCTTTGGAGGTCATGTGGGAGGGTTCCCCGTTGAATTTACAACTGGTTAAATGACAGTAAGAAATGAGTAACAAAAGATGCTCAACATTCAGAATTGAGGAAGGTTACCAGTAAAGTCCAGCAAATAATTTTTTCCTAGGAACAGTGTTCATCATATTGATAAATGATCAGGAAATAGAAATTTGAAAAAAGAATTGATAATGCGACACAATTGATGGAAAGGAATCTGAAATCGCTAAGGGTTGTTTAAGAGTTTTCTAAGAGTAACAGGGAAAATAGATTAAACTACACAGTGGTAAATTAAGGAACAAAGAAAAAAGATGTCTGCTAAATTAAATATTATTGGAAGGAAAATGATTTCAGAACTAACATGGAAAACACTGTAAAATGCAAACCAGAAATAAAAAATTGAAAACAATATGCTGAGAACTGTTAGGAAAAGAATAGCAATTGAAAGAAATATATCATTGCATATAAAGCCTTGGTTCACATAATAGTTTCAGCACTGTCTACAGCTCTGGTATGCCTATTTCAAAAAGAGATAGAACTATAAAGACAGGAAGGACAAGAAGGGTGATCAGGAGTATGGAATGGTTTCTGTGGAAAGAGAAATCAAAAAGGTTATTCAGTCTAGTAACTAGGTGGCTAAGAGTATGACAGCAATCTATAAAATAATTAATGGTATGAAGAAAGTGGATTGGTATGGCTATTTACAATTTCACATAAACACAGCGTAGGAGCCAAGTAAAATTAGAAGTCAATTGGCTTAAATAAAAGGCAATACTTAAAACATAATTAAATTGTAGTACACAGTGAAACAATTAACAGAGAAGGAGCAAGGGAAAAAAAGAAGAAAAAAAAAAGTGCAAACAAGAACCCTTTAAACACCCAGGCCAGTCAAGAAAAAGGGGCAGAAAGTGCTGCTGGCACTAGAATAGGGATTCGTTCCCCTGAAGCCCGTGGAAGAGATCACGGTGGAGCAGGCTGTCTCCTTGCAGCCCTTGGAAGACCCAATGCCAGAGCAGGGGAAAAGTGCAAGGGGGAAGGAGCAGCAGACAGGAGCTGTTATGGAATGACCCCAACCCCATTCCCCATCCACCCTGCACTGCTCAGTATTGAGGGGCAGGAGGATGAGGAGTTGGAAATGAAAGTGTGAAGTTGAGACTGGGAAGATGATAGGGAAGCTGGTTTTATCTTCATTTCTCACCACTCAACTCTATTTCAATTGGTAATGACATTATTTTTCCCTGAGTTGAGCCTGTTTTGCCCATGACAGGAATTTGTAAGTGATCTCCATGTCTTTTCTATCTTAATTTCTCCCCTTACTCCGTCCTGCTGAGAAGGGGGATAGAGAAAACATCTGTGTGGACACCTGGCAGCTTGCCAAGGTCAGCCCACCAGAAGGTGCTATCACACTCTATGAAAAAACACAGACTAGATGCAATTTTCAGCTCAAACAAAACAAAACAAAACAAACACACACACACACACACACACACAAAGAAAAAAAAATAAACTCCATAAATTACAGATTTGCAGAAACTGAAAGGTTATAAGAATGGAAAGATCAATCTGTATTTCCCTGTTTCCTTTCTTTATCTCTAAGTAACCCCTACATGCCACATGAGAGAGGAGTGGGAAAATAGGCTAGTTGAACATCTGATGTGACTCAGTGAAAAAATTAGGTCAATTATCTCAGCCCGGCAATATATAAATTGTAAAATTTGCCATACTATTTTATGCAGTGTGTACTTACAGATGTCTCTGCCAGAATTACTGGAGTTTGGGGAAGATTCTAAAAGGTAGGCAGATAATATGAACGATAAGTACAAGCAATACATTTGGAACTGACTGTCTGTGATGGAGATCAGGTGATAAAAGATGATAGTCATGCATTAAACTGATGGAAAGACTGTGTCATGTCCTCAGGTTGGTCTTGCTAAAGGAAGAGACACCCTGACTCAGGGTCATGTTTTTAACTGAAGGCATATGCCCTCACTTACGTATTTTTCTGCATAGCATGGACAAAAAAGGCACCACACGAGGAAGCACTGCGCTACCACATCCAGCTTGTCCACAGAGATAACATGGATCTGAAGTCCAGACAGTGGGGGTAGCTGAGGAGTTGTCAAGAAACCTCTTTAGGTGAAAAACAATGAAATTCTCTTTCCTCTTTTCGTAAAAAGTGTAACCACTAAGGCACCCGACATTCATACATAACTCTTCAATAACTCATCCACAAGTACTTCAAAGAAAGGAGAAAATAAATCAGTAAGGAAACAGATTTCAATGTCAAGCATTAAGGGGATAATTATAAACAATAGCAAGGACTTTTTTAATTATGAAAAATACCATGACAGTATGCTTTTAAATTATATATAATGGAAAACAAGGTGAGTCACATAATCATACTCCTTTTGACACATAACAATCTTCATCAGCTATCTTCATCCTGCCCCCATGTCAAGACTGCATAAAGGGGGCAGGCTCTCTGAAGTATGTGAACATGCATCTAATCTAGTGCTCTGAAAATCCTTATGCACTCACCCACAAGAACTGCATTTTTGAAACCACTCAACTTACTGCGGAACAAGTGCTGGTTAAGATATTATAAAATATTCACTGAATATCTCTTAATATATTTAAGCAACTAGCACAGGATATTGAAGACCTCACAGATAGAATATTTATTATAAAACTTAAAATCCCTTCAGAATTTGCAGAATGTAACCTGCGAGAGCTGATGCTCATTGTGTAGCTGTTGTGACTAGTTATACACCATGTAAAGACAGTCAAAGTACCATCATTGAGACTGAAGCCGGAATATTAACTGTAGTTTTAGGGATTTTTTTGTTAGTCTGTTTTTATTATTTGAATATGGTATAAATTCCAATAAATACTCAACAGACATTTGCTTTCAGCAATAGCCATAAATTATGGCCTCAAACCTAGGTTTGTAATATATGAGCATATATTTATAATCTGACTTGGATTTTCCATTCTTTTTAGAGTCTTCTGCTAAATACATAGTGTACCCCAGGTGTTCAGATCTAAAAATGGAATTTGCCTTCACAATTTTAAATTAAATTAAAATTTAAAATTGAAATTCAAAATGCTGACTGTGCAGAACAAACTGGGAACATTAAAGGTAGGTAGTGTAACAGGTGCCTTAAATTTCTGTCTCTCTTTTCAGTTTGACACAGAATGAAAAAACATAAGACTCCAAAGCAAATATATGTAATAAATGACTACACTTCTTTGCAACATTCACAGGAAATCAGTGGAATGTAACAGGACTGTAAACAGATCTTGACTGCTTTATATTTTTTTACACACATCGTTTATTATGTAAAATTCGCAAGAAAATGCACTTTGTTTTTCAGAATACAGTCCAACTGGCACTGTACAGAGGGGAAGCTATTTTCATTTTTTTTCCCTTTTCTGATATCTGAGTTTTAGATGACTGACATTTTTATAGGTAAATGACTCAAGAAAAGGCAATCAGCAACATTTTACCACCACTGTTTCACCTGATAAGAAGTAGAAAAAGCTCTGGCGTGCCTTTTAAGGGACCTGGTTCATAATTTCACCGACTTTGGGCAAAAGCCACAGAGAGCCTATGAGCAGAGTGAGTGCAATGGTCATAACCTTACACTGCCGCCTGCTTAGAAATTCTAATTGTTACATACTTTAACGGAGAGACAGAGATTAAATTAGTGATTAATTAAATAATAGGTATTTTGATTCTTTTCCTTGTTCTGCTGTAGCTCCTATGCTAAAAGATCAAATCATTTTCTCTTGTACCAGAAGTAACAATAACAAACAAGCAAAATGCTAAATAAAGCTATTTATCCAGATATAAAACATGGCCTTGGGAGAAAACAAAAGGGAGAAACAAACGGCAAAAAACAATCTTGCAAAGTCTTTTAAAAATAATATTATTAAGGGCAGATCTTAATTAATTTAGAACCATATCAATGTCAGTGTCTGAGAAACCATCTGAAAACTTAAAGAAGAGACTGTCAATATAGAATGAAACATTAAGCAAATGGATGTCATGAGGTGAAAGTCAAGGGAATGTGGTAAATAATGCTATGAAAAGAAATTACACCTACAGCTGCTGACTGGACTGTGGCTTAACCAAATATCCAGAGTTTGGTCAGAAACATAGGATTTTATAATACAGAATATGTCTTGTTGCCAATAAAGATGTTATTTTAAGAGATGGATCCAAAAGCTTACAGGGACTTTACAACAGGTTCATGAGATCAGTGGTACAAATAGCAGTGAGCAGTTTCTCCACAAATGAGAAAATATCTTTGTCAGAGGAAAAATATGACCAGCCTCCATGAACTTTAACTTCTGAAACTTGAAAAAATACATTTTACAAAAGGTTTTCCTAGAAAGGGTCATATTTATGTCATTGTCTTTTTTAAAGTCTAAAATCCTTTTTGACATCTTTTATCTCCTCCCTTTCTGGAAGCCTGTTTTACAGACACCATCCTAACCTTCCTTTCTTCATCTTTCCCCCACCTGCTCCAATTACTCTTTACACAGGATGGTAGAATTCCAAACACTGCAATCAAACTGGCAGATGAGTCAAATTTGCTTATTGTATTGCATTCACATATGTAAGAGAAATTATGCCATTTCAGTTCTCATTATTTATTAATGTCAAGAGGTGCAATTTAAAATTCTACTCTTTTTTTTTTTTTCTCTTTTCCTATGACTGTCAGTGAGGGCTTTTTTTGTTGTTTTGAGGTTTTTGTTTTGTCGTTGTTGTTGTTTTCTCCTACAGCTTACAAAACAATCTAAACACTAAAGAATGATAATTTCTCACCCTGTAGCTATTTAGAGAAATCATTTTGGCGCAATATTTTAGCAATTATCTGTCTTTTGGATACAAACAAAATAAAGCACATGCAATATTCTGACCACATGCAATTGCCAGAATTACCAGACTTTATTCCAATTTAGAACTCCCTAGTGTTGGGAACAAATTATTTACACCTCATTTGTGTCTATTATTATTATTATTATTATTATTATTATTATTATTATTATTATGTTGACATGATTTTTTAAAATGTCTAAATAATTTAGGGTCCTAAATCTTTCAAAATCACTTTGTGCTTAGTCCTACAATGAGATTTAAGCACTGCAACAGGGATTTTGCTCAGTATGTATCTACCAACATAAAAACCACATAAGTAAGATGTGTACATTTAACTTTCTTAACTGAGTATTTAAGACATTAACTAAGTTATGGAAAATACTATGGTTATTGAAGGAGTGGAATTAAGAATATGAAATCTAAATTATTATGCCATTGATTTCAACATGATATAGTGCATGCTGAAATTTGTCTTATTTCAAGGACTGTCCAATTCTGAAAGCTTCAGAGAAAGGAGAATAGCTCATTTTAACCATACATGGCAATAATGAATTGATATTGTGTGTCCTAATTTCTTTAGTTAGGTATGATCTTATATCCTGGAGAATTCAGTTTTAATACCTCAAAAAATGCTTAGCTATTAGATCTTACAATTAGAATCTGAGCATTTCTATACTTCCATAACGTACAAAACCTTTTAAGGCTTCTGCGTAATTGTTGGCCACAAGGATGTTGTGTGGACAATGACAGTCACAAACATGCATTATAGTTTTGTTTGTTTGTTTGTTTGTTTGCTGTCTTAAATGATCTCTTGTTCTTGAACTATGTAATAGGGAACTGAATGTCCTCTTCTATTTTTTTTATAATATTTACTATTGTTCAACTTTTATCCTGCTTCTTCTTCATTTACTTTCTAAGATTAAAACCCCCATCCTATTTCAGTCTCTCTAAAGTGTTTTTCAACTCCCTTAACAGACTTTTCTTCATAAACATTTCCTTCATCTTTCACTGCACACTTTTACCTTTTGCAGTATCCTTTCTGAGATGGGGAGACCTACACTACTAGAAAATCGGAATTTTTTAGTCAAGGACCCTACTGCTGATTTCTATAGTGGCAGCATACTGTCTGTATTATCCCCTTTGTGGGATTTAAAACTTGCAAGAACTGAGCAGGAATTGAAGTTTTTCCTTGGACTGTCCCTTCCTAATTGCTTGGTTTACTTAGCACTACCAGGTATCTCTGAAGTTTCTCACAGCCCTTAGAAACACATATGTAATTATTACAACTTGGAATTGTGCTATCTCATTACTAACATTCCCTTTTGACTGTATATGTGTTGACTGCATACAGCAGTAGGACCTCTGTATGGAATCCTGAAGTTCTGTGCTGTCAACACATACTGTCAGGTTAATCTCCCTCTTCACTTTCTTTCTTTTGGCTGGTATTGATCTATGATGTTACACTGCATTTCTACATCACAAGTATTTAATTTCTGTAACAGCGACTTTTGTCCGACCTCTCTAAAATGTTTTTGGAAATCTAGCTAAATTATACCTCATCATTTTACATGAATGTAAGAGATGAGGATGAGGGTAGGCGGTATGTCACAGAGTGGGACCTCACTACAAGCAGCACAGATTTTAAGTACTTGGCTGACTCAAGTCTCCAACAGAAGGAGCATCTGACAAAGTGGTTACGAATCTCATCTTTCCATGGATCTTAGTCCATGCCAGTAGACATTCATAGCATTGAATCCTCTGTTTTCCACTGAAGGAAAACACCTAACCTCCTGATTCAGGAAGTTTCAGGAAAGCTCATATCTCTAACAAAATTTGGAGAGAATTTTATCCAAAATTTGGAGAAGGAAGCACTTCTCTACTCAATTGCTTGGTGCTGAGTAGTTCAGGAAACATTTTAGGTGATGAGGACTGGCAAAAACCCCTCTCGTGGCCTTTGGGAGAGAGCATGACGTGAATGGGCAAAAGGAGGACCTCTGTAAGAACACCCAGACAGGTAACTCTTGGAGCTCCAGCCTCACAGGGGCAGCTTAAGAACAAACACGGAAATTTCTTGTGGAGCAAGGAATCAAACTGAGGCCACCAGCATATCTTTCTGTTAGGATTCCCTTAGTGCTGTAAAATGCTTTTATAACTTGGCTTTTAGCACTGTAAAAACGTGATTGTTTGTCTTCAGAGCAGTTTGAGGAAATTCCAATGGTTTTGTAGCTGGTGTTGTTATTTTAACAGATTTTCCTTTTTTTTTTTTTTCTTGATTATTTACAAGCAATGTAATTCTGCAACTAGAGGAGGGTACGACCAGAAGATGTTCAGAGCACACTCCAGTGAGGCTGTCTTTTTAAATACTGTTTGTGAAATGTCTAGAGAAGAAAAGGGGAAAAGACTTCCTCCAAGCAAATCCAGCTCCATTCCATGAGTTTTCTTCAGTACTTACTTTTCATTTGCTACGTAGTCAGGTCTGCAGTTAATAAAAATATTGCTCAGCATTGCAGAGCAGATAAGGCTGACACTGGAGAACAGTGCAGGAAAGAAGCACACAGGTATCCCAGAGATGTTTTGCTTTGTGAATAATGATGATGATGATGATAATTAATAATTATTCTGTGCCATTGGAGAATTCCACTAATTGGTAATCTTCTGCTTTAAAAGTCCTAATATTTTATTTCTGCTTATTGCTAACTACCAAGTAGAATGTTAATGGAAATGTGGACGACTGATATTTTAATAATTATAACTGTAATCACATGAAGTCTTATACAGCTAACCTTTAATTACAATAGTAGATGATATAGAAAACTGTTGCAGCCAAAAAATATAAGTTATGGTGGGAAATGATTTTTCAGTATAAAAACTGAGCTTCTAACATTTTGTCCTGGTTTCAGGTAGGACAGAGTTAATTTTCCTCCTAGTAGCTGGCAGGGTGCTATGTTTTGGATTAGAATGAGAAGAGCGCTGATAACATGCTGATGTTTTCATTGTTGTAGAGCAGTGCTTACACCAAGCCAAGGACTTTTCAGCTTCTCGCTCTGTCCTGCTAGCGAGCAGGCTGGGGGTGCAGCAGGAGCTGGGAGGGGACAGACCCAGGACAGCTGACCCAAACTGGCCAAAGGGGTATTCCATACCATCTGACGTCATGCTGAACAATATATAGGGGTGGCTAGCCGGGGTGGGGAGGGGCCGGCTGCTCGGGGATAGGCTGGGCATCGGTCAGGGGGTGGTGAGCAATTGCATTGTGCATCACTTATTTCGTACACATTATTACTATTAATACTATTATTATTATTATTATTATTATTATTATTATTATTATTATTATTATTGTTATTATTTTCCCTGTCTTAATAAACTGTCTTTATCTCAACTCACAGGCTTCACTTTCCCGTTTCTCTCCCCCATCCCGGAGAGGGAGGGGGGAGGGTGAGCGAACGGCTGTGTGGTGTTTGGCTGCCAGCCGGGCTAAACCACAACAGTCCATTTGGCGCCCAACGTGGGGCACGAAGGGTTGAGATATCGACAGATTTGACCAGAGTGTGTTAAACTAAAATTGGTATAAGTATTCGACCTGCTTAATAGTTGCTAGTCACAATGTTGATTGCCTTAATCTCAAGTCTGCTGTGCCTGTTTCCCAAATTGAGTTTTATAGCAAGTTACTTTCTGTATGTGCTCCCTGTCGTGCTGTTTGTCCTTTCCGGGCCCTGGTTTAAGATTGTTATGGTACTGTGTGGTGTAACGATGGCTTATGAAATGATGAGATATCTGGTCATGACTCTAACCTGGTATTTGTACTCAGCACTGTCGTCGACTCTATACTTCGGAAACCATATCTCAGAAACTATTAGCAATTACACCTATTGCCTTTTTTCATCAGGGAGTCAATCTGTGGAGGGGACAGGGGAAGATATTTTTTCCTACCTGTTCACTCTCCCTTCCTCCTTCACCACCCTCTTATCCCCCGAGCTAGTTACGGTAGCTCTCCAAGATGTTGAATATCCTTGGGATACTCAGACCAGTATGTTCTTGTTATTATGTCTCCTGAATGCGCTTCAGGTTTTGTTTAAGGTTAAACAACTCCTTAGGAATCTCATCCGGAGATCTGTCTTGAGGCAGGATATTTGCGAGTGGCAGGGAGTGTGGGAGGATATGGGCAGGTTTCTAGAGCAGTGGGCACCTCCAGTGTTTTGGACATTTACCCCTGAACAACTGCAAAATCCCAAAAAACTGGTAGAATGCTTGAAAAAAAGGTGTCATGACTCTGGCAGTTCCAAAGTGACACAAATCACTGTGGCGTGCTGGGGTCTGGCTTGTGCCTATCGAGCTGCAATTGATGCTACTATCAACCTAGTGACAGACCCTGCGGCCCAGTCCCGGCTCCCGCAGCCATTCCAGCTCCAGCTCCCGCAGCCGTCCCGGCTCCAGCTCCTGCAGCCGTTCCAGCTCCAGCTCCTGCAGCTGTTCCAGCTCCCACAGCCATTCCAGCTCCAGCTCCCGCAGCCGTCCCGGCTCCAGCTCCCGCAGCTGTTCCAGCTCCCGCAGCCGTTCCAGCTCCAACTCCCGCAGCCGTTCCAGCTCCAGCTCCCGCAGCCATTCCAGCTCCAGCTCCCGCAGCCGTTCCAGCTCCCACATCCGTTCCAGCTCCCGGCTCCCACAGCCGTTCCAGCTCCTGCAGCCGTTCCAGCTCCAGCTCCCGCAGCTGTTCCAGCTCCAACTCCCGCAGCCGTTCCAGCTCCAGCTCCCGCAGCCATTCCAGCTCCAGCTCCCGCAGCCGTTCCAGCTCCCGCATCCGTTCCAGCTCCCGGCTCCCACAGCCGTTCCAGCTCCTGCAGCCGTTCCAGCTCCAGCTCCCGCAGCTGTTCCAGCTCCAACTCCCGCAGCCGTTCCAGCTCCAGCTCCCGCAGCTGTTCCAGCTGCAGCTCCTGCAGCCGTTCCAGCTCCAGCTCCTGCAGCCGTTCCAGCCCCTGCAGCTGCTCCAGCTCCTGCAGCTGCTCCCACTCCTGTGGCTGGGTCAGAGAAATGAACTGTAGCAGTGCAAGTTGCCCCTGCAGAGGGTATTCCAACCCCTGTGGCAGACCCTGTGGCTGGGTCGGAGAAATGAACTGTAGCAGTGCAAGTTGCCCCTGTAGAAAAGGTGAAAAAATGGTATAGAGACTCAGGTCGTTTAGAACGCAGAAAGTCTTCTGCTAAGTCTGGGTGTGGAGAAGACGAGGCTGGGCCATCAAGTGTGCAGGAGGATGAAGATGAGGATGAGGATGTCAGAAAATCAACAGTAACTACCCGAACCCTATACCAGCGTGAGCTACGAGATGTGCGAAAAGATTTTGGTCGCTGTATAGGTGAACAGCTTGTCACCTGGCTGCTCCGGTGCTGGGACACCAGAGCCAATGGTGTGGAATTACAGGGCAGGGAAGCCAAGCGGTTGGGATCCCTTGCTAGAGATGCAAGCATTGACAAAGCAATTGGAGATGGAGCACGATCTCACAGCCTCTGGAGGCGTCTCCTGTTAGCTGTGAAGGAAAGGTATCCCTACAAGGAAGAACTTGTATGTCTACCAGTCAAGTGGACCACCATGGAGAAGGGAATTCAGTACCTGAGGGAATTAGCCGTACGGGAAGTAATTTATAAGGACCTAGATGACGCACAAACATCCACAGATCCAGATGAAGTCCAGTGTACTCGACCCATGTGGCGGAAGTTTGTACGGAATGCACCATCATCATGGGCCAGCACATTGTCAATAATAACCCGGAAAGACGGTGAAGATCCCACAGTGGGTGACATGGCTAAACAACTCCGGGAGTACGAAGGAAATCTCTCCTCTTCCCTACAGGCCTGCGTCTCGGCTGTGGAGAAACTCCCTGAAGAGTTCCACCAACTTAAAGAGAATTTATCTTCCCCCCCACCTGAACAAACCAGTGGCCACCAACTAAAAGAGAATACTTTGGAGAAACTTTTTGAAGAGGTCCACCAACTTAAAGAGAGTGTATTTTCTTCCCCACCTGTACAAACCAGTGTCTCGGCTATTAGGGGTAAACGTGCATCCGTGCAAAGAAGACAATATGGTGGGTACACACCCCGCGCCACCCTGTGGTTTTACCTACGAGACCATGGAGAGGACATGAGAAAATGGGATGGAAAATCTACTGAAACCCTAGAAGCACGGGTACGTGAGTTGCAAAAGAAAACAATCGGGAGAAAGGGGTTCTCTGAAAAGTTTGCTGCTCCAACTTCTGACTTTTAAACACAGAAACGAAGATTCTGACCAGGACTAGAGGGGCCCTGCCTCCAGCCAGGGGGAGGAAAGGGACAACCGAGTTTATTGGACTGTGTGGATTCGATGGCCTGGCACGTCTGACGCACAGAAGTACAAGGCTTTAGTAGACACCGGTGCACAATGTACTCTAATGCCATCAAACTGTAAAGGGCCAGAGCCCATCTGTATTTATGGCGTGACAGGGGGATCCCAGCAGTTAACTGTATTGGAAGCTGAAGTGAGTCTAACTGGAAATGAGTGGCAAAAGCACCGTATTGTGACTGGCCCGGATGCTCCGTGCATCCTTGGCATAGACTATTTTAGAAGAGGATATTTCAAGGACCCAAAAGGGTTCCGCTGGGCTTTTGGCGTAGCTGCCTTAGAGACAGAGGACATTAAACAGTTGTCTACCTTGCCCGGTCTCTCAGAGGACCCTTCTGTTGTGGGGTTGCTGAGGGTTGAAGAACGGCAAGTGCCAATCGCTACCACAACTGTGCACCGGCGGCAATATCGCACCAACCGAGACTCCCTGATTCCCATCCACGAGCTAATTCGTCAACTGGAGAGCCAAGGAGTGATCAGCAAGACCCATTCACCTTTTAATAGTCCCATATGGCCAGTGCGAAAGTCTAGTGGTGAGTGGAGACTAACAGTGGACTATCGTGGCCTGAACGAAGTCACGCCACCACTGAGTGCTGCAGTGCCGGACATGCTAGAACTCCAGTACGAACTGGAATCAAAGTGCAGCCAAGTGGTATGCCACAATTGATATCGCTAATGCATTTTTCTCCATCCCTCTAGCAGCAGAGTGCAGGCCACAGTTTGCTTTCACTTGGAGGGGAGTCCAATATACGTGGAATCGGCTGCCCCAGGGGTGGAAACATAGCCCTACCATTTGCCATGGACTGATCCAGTCTGCGCTGGAGCAGGGGGAGGCTCCTGAACACCTGCAGTACATCGATGACATCATTGTGTGGGGTGACACTGCAGAGGAAGTTTTCGAGAAAGGGAAGAAAATAGTCCAAATCCTTCTGAAGGCCGGTTTTGCCATAAAACAAAATAAAGTTAAAGGACCTGCACGAGAGATCCAGTTTTTAGGAATAAAATGGCAAGATGGACGTCATCAAATCCCAATGGATGTGATCAACAAAATAACAGCTATGTCTCCACCAACTAGCAAAAAGGAAACACATTTGGCAAAGGCCACCTGGTTAGTCAATGCTAGAGGATCTCCAACCGAGCTGGACCTGCCCAATCAAACCTGTTACGCACTGTAGAAGGGGATAAAGTTCCTGTAGTGCACATAAGAAACGTGCTGGGTAAGACAGTCTGGGCTACTCCTGCCTCAGGAAAAGGCAAGCCCATTCGTGGGATTGCTTTTGCCCAGGGACCTGGATGCACTTGGTGGGTGATGCAAAAGAATGGGGAGGTCCGGTGTGTACCTCAAGGGGACCTAACATTGGGTGAGAATAGCCCATGGGTTGAATTGTAGTATGTTAATTATCATATAACACTGTATGTCATCACTACCATGGTTGCTATATATCATAGATGAAAATGGTGATTAATTAGAAGGTATTGGAAAGAGTGTAACCTGAGCATGACATAAATGGTATGGAATAAGGGGTGGATATCTGTCCTGGTTTCAGGTAGTAGCTAGTAGCTGGCAGGGTGCTACGTTTTGGATTAGGATGAGAAGAGCGCTGATTACATGCTGATGTTTTAATTGTTGTAGAGCAGTGCTTACACCAAGCCAAGGACTTTTCAGCTTCTCGCTCTGTCCTGCTAGCGAGCAGGCTAGGGATGCAGCAGGAGCTGGGAGGGGACAGACCCAGGACAGCTGACCCACACTGGCCAAAGGGGTATTCCATACCATCTGACGTCATGCTGAACAGTATATAGGGGTGGCTAGCCGGGGTGGGGGGGCCGGCTGCTCGGGGATAGGCTGGGCATCGGTCAACGGGTGGTGAGCAATTGCATTGTGCATCACTTATTTCGTACACATTATTACTATTAATACTATTATTATTATTATTATTGTTATTGTTATTATTTTCCCTGTCTTAATAAACTGTCTTTATCTCAACTCACAGGCTTCACTTTCCCGTTTCTCTCCCCCATCCCGGAGAGGGAGGGGGGAGGGTGAGCGAACGGCTGTGTGGTGTTTGGCTGCCAGCCGGGCTAAACCACAACACATTTGAAATAGAAATCACAAATTCCATATTGAACAAGAATGAAAATGCTTGGGATTATGAGATGGCTGATGGTGGATTAATGCAAGGGTAGGTTTAGTAGTGCGTGAGTGAAAGAGAAAGGCAATACATTATTACATCTACAGAAGTACACAATCCACTAATCAAGTAACCAGCAAATCTTACCATATGATTTAAATAACAACAGTGAAATCAAATGTGTGCTTTTGAAAACTTTACACAAATCATTTGCTAAGTCAATCTCCTCCCCAATTACATTTATGATCAGAGCTTGAAAAGGGTATGTATAAATATCTTTTTGATCGCTTTTCAGTATGTGAAAGTCCTGTCCTCTCCATACCTTTTATCTTGTATGCTAACAGCTAACATTTTTGTCCTTAAAGGAGATTACTTAGAAATTAATGAAAGAATTTATTTTTTCTTGGAAAATTGTCACGTATGTGGCAATTCTCTGTTATATATATGCAAAGGAGCACAAGCTAGGAAAGGACTTAAGAATTAGAAAAACAAAAGTACCAGTGACCTCATAATTGAGGTTTAGGGCATAAGGTAAAACTGACTGGATGGACAGAAATCTTGAAAACGTGGCATCTTCACAAAGTAGCAATTTGTGTAAGTCTCTAAAAAACATGTTTTAGTTTTTAATCTTCCTGCTTCCCTCACTCACAGTGTCACATTTTGAGGCAGCTCTTTATTTTTACCCTGGAGATCATGCTGAAATAAACTGCCAAACATCCCCTGCACCTCCATGCCATCTAATTATAGCCTGTAACACTCGAGAATGCTGACAGTGCTGAGCTATTGACTCTTGACACTCTCTAAAGCACTTAATTATCTTTTCACACAAGCCCCTTTCAGACCTGTCAACTTCTTTGTATTGTTTATGAAAAAAGTTGCATATTAAGATTTCAGGACTATGCACCTGAAGTTAAACTTGCACATACACATAGACCATTAAAAGGAGAATTTTATAAATGACAGGAGGAGAGCTGCAACAATTTCACTTGATAAGACTCCTCAAATAAATAAAGGGAGCAAAATCTGACCTTTTATGCAGATTCCTGGGATAAATAGAGAAAATTTGAGGATTTTGATTAATTCTAACAAAGACTATGTGCGAAAAGACAGTTTGTATTAGTTCTTCTTACTCTGTAACTTCTTCTTCGTACTTAGGATTGAGATCTGGAATTTTGGTTCTTGCCAAGGAAAACTACATTGAAGCATCCCAGGCAAAAGATGAAAAAGAAACTACTTTTTTTCAAGATTACCTGTGTTTCTTAGAACTCTACTAAAGCAATAGAGAATTCTTATTAAAAAAAAAAAAAAAAAAGACAAGATTCCTTAGGTGAATGAAAGATTTGTGGATAATACATAACAAACAATCTAAGTCATTTTAAGCATTTTTGAAGTTTTTCTAAGTACAATTCTGGAGATTACTCCCTATGTGTCACGGGCAAACATAATATCAATGTAATAACTAAACTCATATAAAACATTAACCGTGCCCATAAATAATAATAATAACAACAACTGCTGAGTAGATGCATAGAAGACAGATTTTGCAAAAACTTCTATATCTTGTAAAATTTCAAGATTTAAACTCATTCATGTGATTCAGTATGATTCAACATAAGTGAAACCGACTTAGTGTGTTGCCTTGTGCAGCATATTTTGAAGACAGTTGCATGTCACATTTAGTAAGTCATGTACTCACCAAATTAGTAAGTTAATTAATCTACTAGTGACAAGACTGTGTACGAACATCAAAAATAACTCTAGAACACTTCTTAGGTATAATTTGTTCTCACAGTAATTTTGTATAGTCAGCATACTTGCAAAGTTCATGAGCCTTTTCCAAACAACAGAAGCCTTCCTTAACAATCACATTTTTAGATACAGGAGTTCTGTGGGAATGTAAGCACCAATAATGAATACAAAAATTTAATCTGGAGTTTAAAAGGTAGAAAAATATGTTTCAAGCGTTGCATAAGGCACACCAGTATTCTCTTAAGTAGAAATGAACAACTGGTCTGTTGTAAGTAAGACATCCTTGAGAAGCTATGGTCTGTAACACACAGCTTCCTTTATCACAAGGCTTACTAATCACACTAATTATGTATGTGTGAAATATTGTCCTATGACTGGATGTACAGCACTGAAAAGATGTCATTGAGAAGATTAGCGGTAATAGCAGCTGCATATTTTACATGTAGGAAGTGTCTGGACAGTAAGGTTATCCAGTGGTAGTGAAGTGACTTTGTGTGCAGACAACCTCTTTAAGGCTTTTGCCAGGTTACTCCAAATAGTGGGTCCTAAACAGGAAGAGAAACGACATCTGCTGAAAAGATTTTGTTTGCTTTTTTATACTGCCTCAAATTCTGTATGTGTCAAGATATTAATGAAGTGTATTTCATAAGCAAGCTACATGGAATCAAGTGAAGTTCTTACCTTTAAATACTAATCCTAAAAAGGGGGAAAACAATGAACTTGAAATATAAATGTAAGTATTTCTTAGACAAATACTTCTCCATGTACTTCATGCTCTTCAGTTTATTAGCACTAAAGATGAGTCAACAAGACAGATAAGGATACAGGAAACAAATTTATTAAGATCACCTGATTATGAAGAATATGATGTCCACTTCACCATCAGGAATTATAGTTTCTGCTTTTAAAGCTATTTTAATTATGTTTTTATTTTATAACTTAATGGAGCCACACATGCTCCTGAACATGTGTTCCATCTCTTCTTCTTACAGCTGCCTCATTCTTGATCCTGAGCTCTCTAAGCTCACTATTTTTCCAGCCTTCTTTTCCCTCACATTTTCTGCAATCGCTTCTTAAACTGCTTTAGTGACTTGGAAGGCTGCTCCTCTCACCGCTCTAATGATTGCTCTTTTGCACTGTTTCAGAGCTTTACTCTACTGCTCCACTGATTTCTTCCCCTTTAGTATCACTACTGTGGCTTTACCTTTTGCTCTAGCATCAGTGATTGCCTGAAACGTGTGCAGCAGCACACCACTGAACTATGAGATTTGCTTTACTTGGCTTGTCAGGCAGTGAGTGATATTTTGTCAATCAGGAGACCAGAATTTCTGGATTTTCCAGGTTATAACAAGCAGAAATCTGTACAGGGTATGGATATATGAATTATATGGAATAGCCCTGCACATTGCTTTCTTCAAACCTTTATCTAATCCATCTGAAACTTGCTTCCTTACTTAAGAAAATCTGGAAATGAAGATGGTGAGAAGGGGTGGGGAAGACACCAGCCAGTGTACCGAGAGTTTTTCTTTCTAAAATTTCACTGTAATGTAACTATAAGATTCCTCAAGGTATTTATAATTGAATCTAAAGATGTCTCTTATTTGTATTCAAGTTTGCAAAAATAGTGTTCAACTTTGTTTTATTGTTCTCCAATCATTAACTAGAGTTGACATATCATAACTTAATTATCATCAAGAAACACAGAATTACATATCACAAACATTTATTTTGGAGGGTTATACATTATCCGTAAATATTTGCTGTGGATCAAACTTAAAACCTTCTATTTAATTATTTTTTGTCAGTAATTGTCCTGTAAATTTATCCTGAATATGAGCCTTAGGGAAAAAAGAAATTGGTTACCTCTTTTCCTGTATTTTGAAAAGACATTTAAGATGTCTTTCCTCCATAATTTAATTATCCCCTTTTTACTTTTCCATACTCTGTAAGTCCCTCTAATCCTATTCGTAGAGTAAGCTGAAAGAGCAGTTAGTGACAATGTTCTTCCTCTTTGAGAAAGAAGCAGATTGCATTTGAGGATATTCTGTTTCATAGTAGCCCAAATTAGACCTCTCAGGCGTTCTATAAAAGAACAAAAAATTCCTTTCAACAGCATTTCACATCAAATTTGTTGATTTGGTTCTGGTGGACATTTCAAAACAAAAACTGTGAATGAGATAAATGTTCCTCAAGCCTGAAAGAATCATTAATGTATTATAACTATTTTAGTAAGATTCTTACTATGTATTAATAAAATGAAGGCAGAGGACACGAATTCTCATCAGTATTTCTAATGTTAATTCATGAAGAGAAATACATTCTTAGGAACATAAATCCCACCCTGTGCAGTATGGCAGAAATGAGACAGAGTAACAAAATAAGGAATGAAAATTGTCTGTACATCTTTGTAAGCATTGCATAAATTTAAAGGCAAGATTATAGAACAACAGCAGATCATCGACTTTACACCACATTTTGCATAAAATTTGAAACACTATTTCTTACTCATTGCCAAGAATAAAATAATCTCAACATTACCAAGGAAGGAAATGTAAACAAAAAGGACAACCTTGCCCCGATATCCAACTGGGATTTAATCAAAGCCATCATGAGGTAGCACTTGTCTTCCCTGTGCTTGTCTACAAGCAGCACTCCATCTTACAGCCCATCTACTCTCACTTTTCTGCTTTCTCAGCCCTTTTCTCCACAGCTGCAACCCATCTGGTGCAGAATGAGTAAAGCCGCACTTTTGCATCAATCTTAAAGCCTCCATTTAATGTGTTTATCGGGAGGTGTTCAGCTCTTTTGTAGGTTAGACCACATTCAAACACTTTTTTTACTGTCTGCTGTTCCTCTGGTAGCCTGTTGAACTGTTCATGCTTAAAAATAAAAATAAAATAAAAATTCCCAAACTTGTTAAGAATTAAAAGAAATAGAGTAAAAGGATGAGCTCAGAAAGATCTGTCTCACACTAGAAGACTAGAGAAACTCAATTAATTTAACTTCACAACTAATAGAAGTGACTTGATTAAGTAGTTATCAGTGGGAAAAAATCTTTTTTTTCTTTAAATATAACTTCCAAAGGCATAACAGGAAGTGGAAACTGCAAGCCAAAACTACTATAGATAGAGTGTTTTTAAAAAGCAGGTAATTAAAATGCATAGTATTTTATGTTCTTTGTCAGCTGACATCTTTATATTAAACTTTGATGCTTCTTCTGAAAGCCATGCTTTGGTCCAATAGGAAATTACAAACTTGAAGCAGACACCACTTGAGAAATTCTGCAGTTTATCATTGTAGCATCTTCTGGCCTTGAAATCTATTACTTTACTTGCCATCTACTTCCCCTAACTATATTACGTTGCTATGCTTGGGACAGCTGAACAGTATCTTATATGAAAAGATAATACTAGCAATGTATTAGACGCATTACACATAGTTTGATATAACCATGAGGAAAAGGAAAGGACATAGCAAATCTTGATCAGGTACCTCATGGAGCAGAAACAGGATGGCCTAAGGTATCAATGGTGTTGTACAGCTGGATTTCAGTAAGGACTTTGAAACTGTTCCCCAGAGAGAAGCACCTCATAAAGAAGCTGTTAAAAAATAATCTGGATGAGCAGACAGTTAAGGTGGATCAACGACTGGCTGAATGGCTGGTACTGGTCTGTGGTTAAAAAAAAAAAAAAAAAAAAAGGAAGTTGGAGGCCAGTAATGATTGCAGTACCCCAGGGGGTTCAGTACTGGGCCCAGTCCTGTTTAACATCTTCATTAACAATATAGATGATGAGGTAGGGTGCTCTTTCAGGAAAAACACAGGCTACAGGGGGTGTAACTGACTTACCAGAGGGCCGTGCAGCCTTGCAGAGGGACCTTGACAGGCTGGAGAGGTGGGCTGACAAGAACCTCAGGAAGTTCAACAAGGAGAAATGCAGAGGCCTGCACCTGGGGAGGAGCAACTCCAGGCAGCAGTGTATGATGGGGGCTGCCCAGCTGGAAAGTAGTCCTGCAGAAAAGGACCTAGCAGGCCTGGTGGAAACTAGGTTGAATGCGAAGCAGCAATGTACCCATGCCACTAAGGACAGCAGTATTCTTGACTGCATTAGGCAAAGTGTCACCAACATGTCAAGAGAGGTGATCCCTCCTCTCTACTCAGCATTGGCGAGTCTGAATCTGGAGTCATGTGTCCATTTCTGTGCCCCCACTACAGGCGAGAGCTGGATCTACTGAAAGCTGTGCAAGAGCGAGTGGCAAAGATGATGAAGGGAGTGGAACACCTCCTCTGTGAGGAGGGGCTGGGAGAATTGGCACCGTGCAGCCTGGAGAAAAGGAGACTCAAAGGGTTGGGGGGGGAGGGGGGGGGGCGGTTCTCAATGTATATGAATACCTGAGGGGAAGGTATGAAGAAGACAGAGCCAGGCTCTTTTCAGTGGTGCTCCGTGCCAGGACAAGGCAATGGGCCCAAACTGGGACACAAGAGGTTCTGTCTAAACATCAGGTAGCATTTCTGTGCTGTGTGGGTGAGGGAGTACCAGCACAGGATCCCCAGAGAGGTTATGGAATATTTCTCTTTGGAGATCTTCAAAAGCCACCTGGACGTGGTCCAGGGCAACCTGCTTTTGGTGTCCCTGCTTGAGCAGGGAGGGTTGGACCAATCGAATTCCAGAGGCCCCTTCTAACCTTAATCATTCTATGATTCTGTGAATAGTCCTCATGCAGTGAACATCACAGCTCCATAATCATGATTTGTATTTGGATTATGGCTGTGCAGCAGTGTTTAGGAGTAATGACAGATGATATAGATAGATATACTGGAAATTTGTATTTTGACCACCTTATACTCTGCATGGTTAATATTCAGAGTCATCTGGCCTGTACCAGTTTTTGCAATGCATCTAACCCACAAATGAAGAAAAATGTTATGAGAAACATTAGGTTTCTGAAAGTACAGTTTTTTTTGACCATTGACAGTGAGGACCTATTTTCAAAGTACTTTAAGTCTGTGTAATTTAAAGTATATCTTCTATTTTTGGAAAAAGAAAAAGGGGGGAGGAGGGAAGGGAAGGGAAGGGAAGGGAAGGGAAGGGAAGGGAAGGGAAGGGAAGGGAAGGGAAGGGAAGGGAAGGGAAGGGAAGGGAAGGGAAGGGAAGGGAAGGGAAGGGAAGGGAAGGGAAGGGAAGGGAAGGGAAGGGAAGGGAAGGGAAGGGAAGGGAAGGGAAGGGCTTTAATATCCTTGCATGAACAATAACTCTGTATGATTCTTTGATGTATTTTATTGCATTTCTCTTCCTTGTACAACATTCTTCCTTTGATTCCCTTAAGCATTCAAAACAGTCCAAGAAAAACAAATAAAGATGAATACTAAAAGAGAGAAGATGAAGACCAGACTCTGAGCATGGCCTTGGTTTGTGGTTTAATGTACTTATGTAGAAGATAATTGTCTACTTCATCTGGGGTCTGTTCCTTTTATGTTATATTTAAATTAATTACATATGGAAATATTTTTACTCTGAGACACAATTGTGATTTTCCTAGAGCAAAGCTTAATAGAAATCTCAAGTTTTATTAGTACAGACACGGGGACAAATCATTGCAGCTTTTCCTCATTTTTTTGTCTCCCAATATTGGCCACAGAAAAGAAAGACAATTTAGTGTTTGTTAGACTAAAAAATGTCTTTAGGGAAGCTACTTGAATGCCAAGTTTCAAAAATATAAAATTCACTCCCTCGGCTAAACATTAAAACATGCAAAAGCGGAACACAAGCATTCATATTTCTGTTTGCTTACACAAATGAATGTTAGCATTATTTTGTACCTTACATTGCAATTTTTTGCTTTTCATTTCTTAAGAATGTATTTTACCTAAACTTTGAATCAGTACCTACATCATTCATTGATATAGTTACACCAAGAAAGACTTTTTTTTTTTGAAAATTAGTAATAAAAATATAAATAATTAAATCAAACCACAGACAAGGAAAGCTAGAATTCGTGAGGGAAATTCTAGTCCCAATTCCAAACAGAAAAGTTTTCACAAACCCAGCTCTCCTTATCTGGGCAAGATTTCTGATTTAATAAAAGTCTCAATAAATACTTACCATTTTAACTATTCTCAGTTTCCAAACGTATGACAACATTACAAGATAGAGAAATAGTATTCTAAAAATGGAGAGAATCTTAGATAGGCTTTTCTAATAAACATAGAATGCAGGTTAATACTTACATCAGGTGTAATATTTTAATAGTAGTTTTGTGTCTGTTCTCTTTGAAAATGTTTTACAGGACAGGATCTTAAAATGTAACAGGTTAGTCTGAGTGAAGGAAAATAAAACAAAACAAAACAAAACAACAAAAAAAATCAAATATCTGTCCTCGACTTGATTACTGTTTATGGAATTGACATAATTCAAGGTGAAATACCTGAAGAGTGTCTGTTAACTACTTTTAATGCCAGTAAGTTTAATTCACTGAAATGGCATGTTTCAAACAGTATATATAAAATTAGTGAATATTAGACTTTGTAGAACTCTTTAATTTCTCTTTAAACAGAACATTCTGGAAATACCCCAGGAAAGACTATTACTGGCAAGAATTTCTACATGCAAAAGGCTATTTGCACTTAAACTTCCATTTAGCCTTCAGAAGAGAATACAAGCACAATGAAGTAGTGTGACCTGCTTTGTGCAAGCAAGCTAAATATTTAAGCACGTGAGTGCACCTTATGCTTTGTAAGAGTGCACTTTATGGCTTTGTAAGAGTTTAATTCTCCTTATTTTTACCTAATGAATCACATTTTTAAAAGGAAAATGAACTCACTATGCTTTCTATAAAGAACTGTTTTCAGTCTTTTAATTAACACCGCATAGGTATGCACTTGATTGTGATACACAAAGAGAACGGTAGATTTTTATTTTAAAATAAAATAAGCAAATTTTCCTAACCTAGAGATATTTGCAGAGTGAAATTATTGGATTGCATAGAATGCAATAGATATTTACAAGGGGATTAAACACACAACATGCTGATACCATGCAAGCAAGTGAAGATCATTGTTGTTCACTGAACATCTTTTCTGTCAGTTATATGTTTATGTTACTTCCAGTGAAATTTTGATTGAAAAACTGTGCTAGGAAGTGTATTAACTGGAAAGGATGCTCATTATTCTATGACTTCCTAGGATATTATGGCATTTACTGTTACACTAATTCTTAATAGCAATCAGGCAGTCATTTCTCTCTTGCTACTCTACCCCAAAGTTGGTATTTCATTAAGTTCAGTAGTAATGCATAAAAATAAGTTCTTCAAAGGGTCCAGAACAATCAAAATAAGATGTTCATAGAATCTTGCCGTTAGCTTAGGAGATACAAAGCCTCTTTTCCAAAAAATACCTCAAATTTTGAATATTATGTTCTATTCTTAAAATGGTCTTAACATAATAAGTATAATAAATTGGAAGATAGGCTGTTAAGAATACCACCATATGTAGTTGCTATTAATAGGTAGAATTCACATCAAGTCTTTAATACCATGGTGCACCAAAAGCAAATGCAAATCTCTCTACATAAATCATTTCATAACAAATCAGCACAAATCAGCCAATTTAAAATCACCAAAAGCAGTTTACATTAAATGTAAACTATTCATTGCCCTTAAATACCATATTAAGTTCAAATATTTCAGATACCTATAGATTGTGAAGCAATATTGTATGGTCACTTTCTACACAAGAACCGAGATTTACATTCACAGACAGTTCTTTTATTCACAAAGTATATTGTGCAATTATGTGAGCATACAGGCAATGCATAATAAGAAGCTGTTTTTTTTAAAGCACTGTTCTTTTAATTGCATTTTTCAAGTGTTATTTGATAAGATGCCACACAATAAAAATCAGTTTCACGTTTTAGTCTAGTTGGATATTTTGTGCATGAAACTGCTGTGAAATAAAAGAGGTGACATTTTTTTTAAGGAAATTTTATGACAGTAGTGAAAACGACTGCAGCCAATTGGTGTTAACATTAGAAGGCCTGAGTCTTATTTACAGTATTAATAATTGATTTGTCTTTCATAATTTCAAATTAAAACATGTACATACAAAACCAATATAAGAAATCTATCAGACGACTTTGAGATAAATTGCCGTAGCTTCACTGACCTGAAATAGTCTTTAGAGTCACTTAAGAACTGTCGATTTCCTGTTTCAAACTGTGAAACTGAAATTTTGTTGTACACCAAGATTGCAAAGACTTCCTGTCTTTTTATTAAACAGTGATAATCCATAGTTTATGTTAATATTGGCATGTGCTTGTAAAATGTGTAATTTCTGTGTAAGCAATTGATTATAGGTACTGTCAGTCAAAATGTATTTTTTTTAATATATGCCTCATAACATCATGACCAATTAGCTCACCCGCACCTTTCATCCTATTGTCCCCAAACAGCATCTCATCTTCAGTTCTCCAGTTTCTATGGCCCTATTGCACTTAAAGAAAAAAAAAATTATCCTGTTACTGCTCTCAGTTCTCCATCTGTGTTCACTGGATTTATAATGCTACTCTGAGAAATCTTCTGCTTTGTTTCCAAGCACAAGGTATGTAGTATGAATTAAACAGCTCCTGAAACTGCTGATCCATAAGCAGAACATACAACAGGCTGACTTTTGATGCATAGTTTATATTCACTTATTCCAAATGACCTTTGTAACTCAATCATTCTGCCACTCATGAATTATGGGCACATTAAAACTAATGTAAATAATAGATTTTACATGCTACTGTTATATATAGATTCAAAAAGCAACTTTGGATTTAAATAGCAACATCTGGATTCAAATTTCAGAACTTCTATTGCTTACGAATTTCTTTGACCATGATTTTATTGGGGGAAACTTACACATTTCGGATTACAGTTTGTAGCTCAATTTACCCTCCTTCCCACCCTTCCCCTTCAGTCAAGATTTTAAGATTTGTAATTTATCAATATATGCATGATTAGTTTTCCCATTCACATTAATGTAAATTTACTTTTAAAACAGAAAAAGAAAAGACATTTCCAACTTTTGGACTGCATTCTTTTTGTCCTGACAATGGGAGCTCCATGACACTTCTGTAGGGGAAATATCAAACGTTTCTTTCTTGATCAGCCCTTTGAGTTTCTGACTCTCAAAATTACAGTGCTCAAGGTTCAGTACAACACATTTCATCTACCAAAAAAAAAAAAAGTATGTGTTGTTTCATGTCGGATACTTTTTTCAATGCTAAACAACAACAGATCTGTTTGTTTGTTTGTTTGTTTGTTTGTTTTTCTCTGACTTCTGTTTTCTGTGTGTCCATGGAAATAACCGTCTATACTGCAGAGGTAGAGCAGAATGTAAACACTTAGAAATCCATTTGTTTGGCTGAATTACTTCCAGATTGTCTGACAAACAGTAAAAGGATTTCTTCTTTGTATTTATGATCCCATTTCCTGGTATTGTGCGCATGAGTCTATTTGGTTCCATGATGATTGCAGAAAAGGACCTTGAACAGTTTGTACTGATTATACTATGTGAGAGAAGCAATTTATTGTAACAAGAGTCCTTCAAAGGTTGCTGTAGGTCTTGTTTTATTGATCAATATATGAATGGGCTTGATTTATATGGAGAAGGCATGTCTTTTTAAGGTTAACCCTCAAAGATCATTCCACTGCAATCCCAAAGAAGATATAGAAGGTCATGCAGTTGAGCACTATGAAATTAGTTTGCAATACAAAATATTATTTTGCTATATGTGCCATCTCATTTGTGTTACTTTAGCTCCCAGTTCTACAACAGCAACAGAAGCAAAAAGTGTGTTTGACACTTTTGTAGATGAGTCATTAAGTAAGCCTGTGGTTCCTTCTCATTTTCAATCAGAACTAAATAAACTTTACAACAACAACAAGATAGTTGGCCCTTAAAACAGGTCTTTAATTGATTCTACTTTGATCTTGGAGAAAATATAATAATAATAATAAAAAAAAAATCTTCAGGAATCTTATAGCTGTAAGGCTGCTGGCCAAAGTGTCTTACTTTGGAAAGCCCTATAACTAGAAGGAAAGCTGGAAAGACATCCATCTATAGAACTCTTTGGACTTGTCTGAGGAAGAAGACCTAGATACATTTTTAGAAAACTAAGAGAAAACAAAAAACACCAAAAGGGGAAATCTCAGGCAAAATAATCCTGTAGGGGTTTGAGAGGGTATTTATAATAGCTGGTCTTTTGGGGTGAACACAGGAAATGTAATGCCACATTAAGGCATTGCCTTCAAAAGATCGTGGGCAAAATATCCTATTCTCTCTAGACACTTTCAGCAGGGTTTTGCAGGTGAAAAAATCATGTCTCCTCTTATTTTCTACTGTTTGCCTGTACCAACTAGCAGCTCTCCATAATCCACTAAAATTACAGCCAATCCAAAAGAGAAACTGAACCCCTAGAAGAAAAAGTAACACCCAAGTATCCTGTAAAAAGTTCTGTGTGTACAGAACAACCTTTATTTCTTTCCAGTATGACAAAGTCACGTGCTTGGCTTCCTTTGACAAGTAAAAAGTGGTTTACTGCATCTGTGAAAAAGTCCCACCTCATCTGGGGCTTCAAAGAAAACAAGTATACTTCATTAAATCCATAAATGAATAAAATCCTATTTAAAAAATATCTTGTTTCCTAACTTTTTGCCAAATTATGGCAATATCCCATACTAAAGGAGTGTGAAAAAACTATTTCATATGCAACTATACTATAAATCAGTTATAAAGAAGGAGGAATGGGTGAAGGCTTCTCAGAATTACATAAGCATTTACATGTCACATTGGGCATTACATATGTATTAGATCCTTCACAAAAGACAGATGTATGAAGGATGATTTCTGGGCTGCTATTTCTAGATAGCTTAAAGATAAAAAGAAGATGTATTGCTAAAACTTCACTGCTACATATCTGATTTTATATTGCAGCTATGAGAAAATACTTACAGTGGAAAGAAATCCAAAAGGCCCAAAGCAAAAAATTAGTTGCAGAGACTGTGTCTTCTTTGTTTAAACCACATGACCAATAAATAGCAGAGACTAAGCAGCCATCTGCAGTAGTCAGTTAAGACCTGTGTATTCAAAGGTATGTTCCTTTGCTCCCCTTTATGCTTTTGTTTAAAAAAAAAAAAAGTGCATCTTAACCAAATGCAAAAGCCAGCTTCATTTCTAACTGTCTTAAAACTGTGAAGCTCTCTTAGTTGATGAGGACAAAGCAAGTGATCACTATTGCATTTGAATTGCATTTTGAGAATGCTACCTGAAAAGAGAAAACTCTAGCATTATTTGCTGTCCAGCCTAGTATCTAGGTATATATAATTTATGCAGCTATTGCTATGCATTTATGTGGAAGGTTGCGCATGACAAAACAGAAAGATTAGATTCAAAAGGGTAAAATTCTCTAATGATTTCTTTCCTAAGGGAGAATGGTTTGAGGAAATGTTAGGACTGTCTTAGTAAGAGGAAAGTTAGAATAGCAGAGGTTACACTGGTTATAGTGGGTAGACCTGCTGTGAAGAAAGAGCTTCAAATGACCTATTCCATATGGAAAGCAAACCTTGTTTTTAAGAGCAAGCAATAAAACTGAACTGGGTTAAATTACAGAATGAAATTCCATACAGAACAAAAGATGCAGTTATGATAACTTTCAGCTTGGCTTATACTTGGAATTTCTTATTCTTTCTGCCAGTTGCTTGCCACCAACTTCCAAATTTATTATCAAGTGTTCCAATTTAAAAAGCCAGTTAGGAGTAGACAGGACTGCTGTGAAGTTGTCACTTAAGACTGCCATGTATGAGAAGCAATCAGTTCAAAAGGAACAGGAAGACAGCATGGATGTTGTATGTATGCAAATATGAATAAACATTGTTAAATGCAGGGATCCAGATTGTGATTTTATAGATGAGAGGAAAACAGAGCATTTTAAATGTTTATTCAATGAAAATGTTTCCTTTTTAAGTACTAGAGTCTCTCCAAGACCATTGATGAATGCTGTCAACAGGCAAACTTTTTTTTTAAAAAAAAAAAAAGTAATTTCAATAAAGCCTTCCATCAGCTTGATCAGCTTGAATCTGTGGCAAGCTTAGAGACCTTCTTCCTTGTTTAGCATTTTCTCTTTGTTCAAGCAGGTAGATAACATTATATCATAAATACATATAATAGGAATTACATGATAAACAAAGTATGAAAGCTTGCTTACCAAGCGGGATTTCCCCATATCGCACAGCTTTGTTTATCAGGCTTTGTACTGTCATGTTGGATAAGCCAATTAATTTCAGCACAGTGTTTGTAAACCCTCTTCATGTAATCTTAGTCTTGCGATGTCTTTTAAAAAGAAGGAATGGACATTTCTCTCATACAATTTTTCCATAGGATTCTTCCTTAACAAATCTTCAGTAATTTTCAGTAAGCCAGTCTAAGCCTCGCTTTGAGTATTCAAGCATGGCAGTGGGAAGTACAGCCCACCAGAGAGCGCATGTGGCACCTTGTCTGGGGGGCTCAATTAAAATTCAGGCATCCACACACCTGCAGCCAGATTCATTAGACCTCCAAGGACCACCAAACAGATTCAGTGTGAAGACCTGTCCCTCCACCTCTCCACCACCAGGTCCATTGTACATGGTGGAGTCTAAAACAACCTCTGTGTTTGGAATAGTGCACCACTCACTGACTGTTAGTTTAGGCAAGAAAGTAACTGCAGTTTTGCTCTAGGGATGGCAGGAAGTAAATTAATTTATCTACTTATGTATATTTATTAGTTTTTGATAGGTGAATAAATGTTGCAGCTCTTTTCTGTGAATCCACCTTTCATCATTATACTCTTTTTATACTTGTGCATTTCTTGTCAACTCCAAAACAAACAAACAAATAAATAAATAAATAATCATTCTTGAGATGTACCACTTTGCTGAGAAAGAAAACTATCATTTATCGTAAATGAAAGGGTCATTGTTTAAATGGAACAATTAATGACAGAGAAAAGTGAAAATATTTTTCATACTGACTACATACAGAAACAAGAAAACTCTGTTAATTTATACGAGCTCAAAAATCAAGCTGCAACTGAGTTTAATGACACGATTTTATTGATTTTACTATGAACTGACAACAGTAATCCTCATGTGGCTACAATAGAATTTATCTTGGAAGAAGATCTGTATGATCTAATTATCTTGACATAATTAGCTAAACTATATGAAAATCTGTAGCAATGACTACATAAAGATCATAGTCATAGCTTATAGACAAGAACAGAAAACCATTTTCTACTAGTAAATAGGAATTATTCTCAGAAACTAAAAAAAAAAAAAAAAACCTTTTTTTTTTTCCACCCAGTGGCTTTTGAATTAAAACACAAGTAAGACATCTACCTACCTTTATTTGTTCCTCAATTCTTTATTGAAAAGTCCAAGATAATACAAGAAATGCTAGCACACAGAACACATGAGAACATAGAGAAATGCAAGTCTGTACTAACTCTGTTAGTTTGTTTCACATTTCTAGGCTAAAATCTGATCTCTGGACATCCTAAGCAGATCCGATTGAAATAAATACATTTTCAATGGTGGAGCCACAGTGCTTGAAGACTGCTTAGAGACTAGGCAAAAATCTAGTGCAGAAAATGTACATTTACCAAACTGATTTTGAATCAATTAAGAGCAATTCTGAAGAAGACTTAAAGAGTAGAAAGAGGTATAGAAGAAAAGCAGTCCTTTTTACATGCAGGGGAAACAAAGCTACAGAGTCCCTCCTTCTCTGAAGAGAAAGAAGTGAGCAACTAGGATCCTTTTGTCCAAGGACAAGTGAGACTTCATTTTCATGTCTGAACAGAACTTCCATCTCAGACAACATTTCTGTGAATTCTTCAAGAAAAAACTCTCCCTCCTCTTGATTTCTATTAAATATCTGTATCTCTTCTGTCACTGATATGTCTGTGTATGGAAAAGAGATGTGTGCCCACCTTTGTTAGAAAGGATTCTTTAATAGCTGCCTAAAAAGGTTGTCTGATGGTAAATTGCTATTAAATGAATTAATATATTGTGTTGAGTTAAATATGTTGTTCTCAATCCATTAGTTTTGCTTAGATCCCAGAGTTTATTTGTTGTTGTTGTTTACACAAATAAGAATAAAAACCCCAAGAAAATAGCATCAGTGATGTAAAGTGGTAAACCACAGTTTAAGCACTGAGTTTAAGCCATAAATTCTTGAACGGTTTCCTTAACAGGAATAGAGGTATTTTTTTCTGGGCTTCCTCTTCAAGTATGCCTGTCAAGTATTCCTCTTCAAAATGCCTGTGAGAGTCCAGTGTGAGATACAAATATTTCACTTAACTGGGTCAACACAATGGGTTGGTTAAAATACTGACTGAGTTTTAGCTTCTTGTCAATTTAAGATTCCAAATCCTCCATAATAAGTCTTAATACAAATCTAAGCAAAATAATCTCAATGTCACAGCATGGCTGTTAATTTCAATTTTCTTATTTAAATACTATGTTCTGATTTATCGATTCAATTTTTAGTTGTGTTTTTTTCATTCTGTAGATTAATCATGCATGTACTTAATTGTCTTCTTGCTTTTCAATACATTTCTGGAGATCACGCACCAGCTATCTCCACAAAGCTGCAGCACAGGTTATGAACTCTGAAGACCCAAGTTCACTCAGATATTTGTATTCTTTTTGGCCCTCTTTCCAAATCAATACCAAAATGAAACTATAACTAATTTAAGGAGAACTCGGGGAAAAGCACTGTCAAATGAATTGGAAAGCTCATCTTCCTTAACCAATAGGATAAGCTGTTAAATTTTTTAGATACTCATAGAGTCTCTGGGCAATCTGAGATGACTTCTCATCCTAGGGCAGGCAAGTGAGATGAGATTTGCACTTGGAAACCTTAACCTCTTACAGTACTGCAGTGAATCTTTCCAGGGCCCTGACTGTTGAACCTGGCATAGTCTTATGAAGAAGCACAAGGTCAGGTTTTGCTTTAAGTTTTAGCTGTCTTGGGAAAACATTGTGCTTTCAGGCAGAGGGTGAGAGAAGTAGTGGTGGGTTCACTCAGATGCCCCTTGTCTCAGAACACTCTGAATTTAATACCAGAAAAGAGTGAAGGATTTTCAAATATTTAGAAATATTTAGAGATACCTATGTCAAAAACAACAATCCTAGTATCTCCCAACCTTATGCTTTTCTTCCCAAAACTTCTGCTGCCCAGATTTTTGTGTGTGAGAAGGAGAAAAGTAATGCTGAATCCCATTGGCAGCTGCCTCCTCCGCCACACACCAACCTGGTGTGGCAAGAGCCCCCCCTCCCACATTTGCTGCACCAGCCCAGCATCAGCCCTGGCCTCTGGCCAGTACTGCTAGAGAGAGGGGTCTTTGATTTTAAATCCAGTCAGCAAATGTTGCCTCTGGCACGTTTTGACTCTGGGCGATTGGATTACAGAGCAAGGCCCAGCTCCAGCCTTCACTGCCATGTCATTTATTTAAACAGATTGAACCTGAGGTAGGAGGCTAGGAAAGAACCTTACAAAATTTCCTGTCCTTGGAAATCACTTCTTCCCATTCCTGTTATCCCAAGACTCAAGAAGCCAAAATAATAATAATAATAATAATAATAATAATAAAATATTTTTTAAATCATCTCTTATCTTAAAAGATGAACGGGAACAGCCAAATTTCTGAGCACTCCAAAAAGTTCTGGGAGCAGGGTAGAGCAAAAGGCCTGAACACAATCAAAGGTGGTGCAGAATTGCTGGCAGTAGCTGTAGGTACCAAAAGCTTTGGCATTTTCCCTTTGCCATCTGTTCCTGGTCCAGGGGAGGGCTGGCCACCCATCAGGTGCACCAGGGAGGAAGGTCGTGTTGCAAAGTGCTGCCTGTGGTGTCCTCTGTGAAATGGCAGTCACTTCTGCTAAGCTTAGTCCATCAGTATCCTGGCTGATGGCAAGTCTGAGGCCAGTGGTGCCAGACATCTTTGGCCACAGAGAAGCTTCGGAAAAGCTGTCTGTTGGCTCGAGCTTCCTCTTTTTCAATGTTTCTTTGTCCATTTTGAAAGCAGACAGAAAACTGCTTTAAAAAGGACAAGTGTTCTGTGAAGCACTGATATGCAGCCTGTTGCCACTAGACCTGAAATGCCACTGCAAAGGAGATACTCTGCATCTTCATTAGACAGAGCTGTTAGAAGAAACCAAAAACTGTCAGAATAATTGGCAGTACCAACAACTGTTGCCCCCTTAGATAATCTATGGTAAATGTCTAGCCAGATAGAGATCTGAATGTGGTGACCTAAAAAAAAGATAAAAATGAGAAAGTAAGAAAGAAAAAAAAAAAAAAGAGCAAGTAAGAATTAAAGAACTAGGATGTTTATTGTAGGTTTATATTTTACAGTAGCTAAGAATTAATGTTCAAGTTCTGAGGTAGAGTATATAATCAGAATGTCCTCCAGAGCAGAAAAGACAAGACATTCAGGCCTCTTTTAATTCTGTTGAAGTATTTATGTGCAAAATGTGGGAAATTCTGCCTGATTTTTAATAGACACCAAATACCTTCCACTTGCAATAAGTTCAAAATTTCTCAAGAAATTTTCATTTGGAAGTATATGGAAGGGTTGGAAGGTGACACTTCTGAGATTAGAAATGCTACTGTGGGCCTAAGAATTGATATGAATTATGCTAGATATTTACAAACTGAAAGAAATAATCGAGATTTCCTCTTTCTAGACCAGCACATTGCTTTTGAAAAATTACCTGTGTTCTACTTAGTGGGAAAGCATAGATTTGTACATTTTTTATATGTCTTCCCAAAGTATGCTTCTCTAAAAATAAGCATTTAAACATACTAACAACATTAACTGGGGTTCTGTTTTTCTGTTCTTTTTTAAGTGGATCTCTATCAACTCATTAACATCCCTCATGGTACTGGAACTAAGTCTTTAAATGAATTGCCAGAGTTGTTTTTCATTTTTTAATTCTCAACATATTATTTCTGTCACCTTTCAGGACTGGATTTCAGGTGACCAAGATAAGATATGACTAAACTAGCAAGTTTTCAAGAAAAAAAAAATCATTTCAAGAAAAAAAAATCATAGAATGTCTTGTGTTATAAGGGACCTGAAAGATCGTCTTGTTCCAACCCTCCTGCCATGGGCAGGGACACCTCACACTAGATCAGGTTGCCCAGGGCCTCATCCAGCCTGGTTTTGAACACCTCCAGGAATGGGGCATCCACGGCTTCTCTGGGAAACCTGTGCCAGTGCCTCACCACCCTCTGAGTGAGGAATTTCTTCCTAATATCTGATCTAAATCCCCACTTTTAATTTAAAACCATTCCCCCTTGTCCTGTCATTGTCTGCCCAAGCAAAAAGTTGCTCTCCATCTTTTTCATAAGCCACTTTTAAGTATTGAAAAGCTGCAATGAGGTCACCCTGGAGTCTTCTCTTCTTCAGACTGAACAGCCCCAACTCTCCCAGCCTTTATTCATAGGAAAATTTATAGGGCCTTAATACTCTCACCTATGACATTTGAGGAAGACCGTGGGATCTGAATTTTGATAATGGTTCAATTAAGTTTATTCTGTACAATTGCTTATTTTCATTATTACCCAACTAATAGCAATTCATAGCTCTTGTCCACTTCTAGATTTATGCAGGTACTTTAATTGTTTATAATTACTCTTTAGAGAGTTATTTCTTGAAGGATATATTCTATATTCTATAGTCTATAGGCTATAGTCTATAGGCTATAGTCTATAGTCTATATTCTATTAATTGCAATTTTTGTCCACCTTGTGTTCCTGTTTTCAGAATTCTCTTTTGGCATTATATGGTTGTTGTGTTTTTTAATACTTAATTACCTAGTTTGTTAAGACAAAGATTGGGGTGTCCATAATACAAAGCAATGGAATGATCCAAGTATTTTAAAATGTTTTATTTTTAGAGAAACATTAAAATCCTAAATTAATTAAAAATTTTTAATTAATTAAAATGAGAAATCATTAAATCCATTAAAGTCCCTTCACACTTGCACAAAGATTACTACAAAGTGTTTAAAGTGAACTGTTGCATCTAACAAATTTTGAAGAGTAGTGATACAGTAGGATCTGAATAAGCAGTAAATCTCTGTTGTCCCCCCTCCTAATTATATCAGACAACATTCTTCTTTCCTCACATTTTCCACTTTTGTTTGCACATTGCCCTTATACATCCAGACTACTCTCTCTGCAGCAACAACACAAATCTAAAAGAAGGAACATAAAAAGTGACAGGAGCAAAAGTTTCCAGATAAGAGCTGCTATCTAGGCTTAAATCAAAGCTCCACCTTGCCCAGCATACTTTCTCTTCTGGTAACCAGGATGAAGACAAGAAGGGAAAAATACAAGAAAAAAAATATACGTAGTGCATATACGTAGTATATGGCACTCTATGAATTTCTCTAATCTTTTTCGATACTGTGAGCCCAGAACCAGTTACAGTACTCTTAGTGTGATCACACAATTACTGAATGCAAACAGGACTTCTGCTGCATTTAGAGGCAGAAGGAACATATCTTTGCATACGCAGGTAAGTTCATAAACCTGGAGGTGAACAAGCCTTGCAATTCACACTTTTCACCCTATGAAGCTGGAATACTTAATCAACATTCACACTACATCAGTAAGTTACATCAATGCCTGTAAGTTTTGGAAAATATTTGTAAATGTAATAATTATTTTTCTCTTGCCCTTTGCTTGCACAAAAAGAAGCCAAATCACTCTCTAGTGCAAGGCTTTTTTTTGCCACACAATGACGGTGGCAAAGTGTTCCTCGCTTTACTGTGGCCTGCACCTAACCACTTCTGTAAGGGAGACAATTGGACTAGCTTCAAAGAAATCTGAAAAAAATACAAAGGAGACAGTTTTAATTTTCTTTTATGGATTCAGAGTAATTGCTTTTCTTAGTAAAGATGTTTTCATTTTTATGGAAACATTCATTTTATGGCTTCCTATACCTAGAATAAACTTTATTTATTTATTTTTTGTCACATTCTTGCTTAGCATGACTGACCACCAGCTTTCTGAAGTTAGAACTAGCCAACATTTCTCTCAGAGATGTTCTTTTTGTCATTGTTTGTCTTTTGATTTATCATTTCTGTGACCATCTTTGCAAAATCTTCAGAGAAGCTATGCATCGAGTAGTTATTTCTGGGATATAGCTAATTCTGAAAGAAATTAGATGGTCTATCCTGTAAATTTGCAAGTTACAAGAAAATATTAGAGTTTTTTTTTTTTTGTTAGGATTCATGTTTTATTACTTGGCAATAAATATTCTGTATTAGATGTAAAAGAATGGTTTTAAAATGGTTAATAAATGACAGCTATAAAATACTTTTGACTTTGCAATAATCATGGAACATCTTAGAAGACGTTCATGTTGAAATTCTGTGTAGGATGATGTCTGACACCACACTTCGGGCACTTGTATAATTATGAAAACTTATTGGAAAAGAGAATAAATGTATCGATCTCAGTCTTTTAATTACACCCTGAGAATTGAGAGAATCCCATTGTTATCCTCTCAAGATGATAAAAGGATAAGTTTATTTCTCTACAAAAGTTATTTGTATCCAAAGATATTGAAAAGTGTTAAGAGGGAAGGAGGTTCTCAGTGGTTTCTGAAGCTGGCATTGTGTTATATTTTGATTTTTAATTCCTTACATTCAGAATAGCTTACAAATTGTGAACTCTAGATAAAAAGGATCAACCTGGAGAGTTTTTTGCCTTTCATGTGTAAATCGCTCCATCTGGGAACACAGGGTTTACAGTACAAGCAATGATGTTAGTATCTCCTAGTTATGAGTGCATTCTGAACTCAAACGCATCTTCCTGAAAAGAATAGGCGTTTAACATAGTAGTTAATACCGTACTCTTTGAGAGTATGCTCCTGAAGATGTGTAACTTAGTTCAGAAAACACAGAGGCATATAGCACTCCCATCTCCTAACAGATCAGACAGCTCTTACTTTGTTTAGATGAGTGATGACTTTGTTTTTTAGATGAGATGACTTGTTATTGAAGCTTTGTTAAAGTTGATATCAGTGAAGTTATTATTTAGAATATCTGGTACAGACATGGACAGGTAATTTATGTATTTGTATTGAGGGTCAAATGCTTTGCATACTACTTAGGATTAAACCCCAATTCTTTTATGAATTTAATGACTAGAAGGATTTTTACTACAAGAAGAAAGAATTGACAATTGGTTGTGGTGTGTTACACTTGTGTTTGTTAAAGAAATGTATATTGAATGGCAAATCATTCCCATATACTTGTTATTAAGTTGTATATATACAACTTCTCCTTTTTCTCATGTTTGAAAAGCATATTCTTCTGTTTCTGACCTTAGAGTCTAATATTATGACAGACTGTAATTTCTCAGATGAATTTGGATTTACCAGAATTAGAGTTAAGGAAGTAACTAAATTTCTCTACCTTAAAACCTGGTTATTTAAACATGAAATTTGTACTTCAGCTCAGTTTGTGGTGAAGGCTAGAATTATGAAAAAATTATAGAATTATGAAAATTGCTGGTTAGTGGAGTGACTGAAACCACATTTTTTTCTGTCTTGGGCCTGTTGTAACAAGTTATACTACATCTGCATGTGCTGATTGAAGATCTGTTTATGCCAGACTTGGAAAGAAAAGGAACAATAAAGGAAAACAAAGATGGTCAGAGGTACAGGATCATTTCCAGACAAGAACACACTAAACATTACAGTACCACAGCTTGTGAAAAAGATGCCTGGGAATGCTCTACTTCCTATTTGGCACAAAATGTGTCAAGTGAAACCACCAGACATCATGTTCAAAAAAAACGAAAACAATGGATGTGTTTATGAAGCAGCTATTAAACATGATGGTCTGTATTCAGCTTCTGACTGAAGAAGTGCCTCATCTGCTCTTTTCAGGAAGTTGGTGTGGAATCCACTAGGGAAAGGCTCAGCTTTTTGTTACGTTGTTCTCTTGTACTCTTTTCCCTAAGCACTGGACTCTAGACAGGGAGAGGATGTTGGGCTAAACAGCTTTTTATTTGACTTTGTAATCAAAACACAGAGCTAGTCTTTTACCTAGCTAGCAACGCCTGTGACTTTTTTGGCTGATAGAAAGATCTCTTTTGCATAAATCTGTCCTTGTAGCTGCTTCTTTCAGAAATGTCACCACCGTAATCACACAGAAAGACTGAAGTGAAATATTGGTAGAAATACATAATACATTAAAATAACAATAGTATAGCATAATAATGTTGTTTTCTTATAGTCTGTATTTGCAGAATATTTTTGATATATTCCTGGTTTCTTCATCTTTTTCTCATCTGCCTACGAATTGTCCTTTAATTATAGTTTAGTCTAGTTTTACTTGGCCTTGGAGGAAATGCTGAAAGCTTGCAATAGCAAAAAAAGAAATTGTTATAAACAGATGAAACTAGTTATATAAAAGAGGCCAGTGAAAAAAAACATATAGGGCTTTTCCTACTCAGAGAAATGCATAGAAAGCTAATTGTAACAGAAAGGAAAATTGTCAGAAAATTTTTGTTTAGCTTCCACTTTTAAATATTTTACATGCAATATTTTACACGTGCTATAACACACAGAAAGTCTTCTTTCTGTGATGTCTTCAAAAGAGGTTTCTGACTATATGACTTCTCTTAGCTTTTCTTACTCCCCGTTCTCCTGTTTTGGGCCATAGAAGGAGGCATCATGCAGTGTCAACATACTTGTGCATTATGTATGTGTACTATTATGTAAATGCAAATAATACAAATACATTTGCTGCCTACATTTCTTCATGTACATGTATTATTTATATTTCCATTTCCATTCTCAAGGAGGGTTTTTTTTTTCTGTCTGCTAAAAAAATGTAAGTATTAAAGCAGCTGAGAACCTTTTTGATTTAATTAACTCCCTTCCCTGTAGCATCATGCCATGATGGGCCATTCCTGAAGCATCTGCTGCCTCAGGTTGAAGAAAGAGCTCAGTAACAATGGAAAAAATAATCATAGAATAATCATAAATTATAGAATGGTTTGAATTGGACACCTTAAACCCCTTAAACCCCTTAAAATTGGACACCTTAAACACCTTAAAGATCATCTAGATCCAGTCACTCTGCCATTGGAAGGGACACCTCCCACTAAACTAAGTGGCTCAAAGCCCCATCCAGCCTGGCCTTGAACACCTCCGGGGATGGGGCATCCACAGCTTCTCTGGGCAACCCGTTTCAGTGCCTCTCCACCCTTTGCGTAAAGAATTTCTTCTTAATATCTAATCTAAATCTATCCTTTTTAGTTTAAAAAACTTTTCTCCTTGTCTTATCCCTATATTCCCTGACAAAGAGTCCCTTCCCAACTTTCCTGTAGGCCACCTTTAGGTACTGGAAGGCCACTATAAGGTCTCCCCGGACCCTCCCCTTCTCCAGACTGAACAACCCAACTCCCTCAGCCCGCGTTCATCAGAGAGGTGCTCCTCCTAACCTCTAATCTAAATCTCCCCTCTTTTACTTTAAAACCATTCTCCCTCATCCTGTCAATGTCTGATTGTGCAAAGAATTGCTTTCCATCTTTTTTATAAGCCCCCTTCAAGTACTGACAGGTTGCAATGAGGTCACCCCAGAGCCTTCTCTTCTGTAGGCTGAACACCCCCAGCTCTCAGCCTTTCTTCACTGGAGAGGTGCTCCAGCCCCTTGATTATCTTTGTGGCCCTCCTCTGGACCTGCTCTAACTGCCCCACATCCTTCTTGTGCTGGGGGCCCCAGACCTGGATGCAGTACTCCAAGTGGGGGCCCTACATGGGCAGAGCAGAGGAGGACAATCACCTCCATTGACCTACTGGTCACCCCTCTGTTGGTGCAGCCCTGGATGCAGTTGGTCTTCTGGGCTGCAAGTGTGCACTGCCAGCTCATGTCAAGCTCTTCATCCATCAGAATCCCCACGTCCTTCTCTGCAGGGCTGCTCTCCTTGAGTTCCTCACCCAGTCTGTCCTCATGTCCGGGATTGCCCTGACCCAGGTGCAGCACCTACCTTGCACTTGGACTTGTTGAACCTCATTAGGTTCATGTGGGCCCACTTCTTAAGCTTGTCCAGGTCCCTTTGGATGGAATCCCCTTCTTTCTTCTATTGTATCAGCAAGACCAGAGTGGCAAGCTTGCTGTGTGCCCTCCTCACTGCCCTAAGGATCTTGAACTCCACCATTTCATGGTCACTGCAGGCAAGGCTGTCCTTGAGTTTCACATTCCCCAACAGCCCCTCCTTGTTGGTGAGAATCAGGTCCAGAATAGCACCTCTCCTCATTGGCTCCTCTATCACTTGGAGAAGGAAGTTATCATCAATGCATTCCAGGAACCTCCTGGATTGCCTATGCCTGGCTATGCTGTCCCTCCAACAGATATCAGGGTGGTTGAAGTCCCCCATGAGGACCAAGGATTATGAACATGAGGCTGCTTCTATCTGTCTATATAGGGCCTCATCTGCTTGGTCCTCCTGATCAAGTGGCCCGTAGCACCCTTTTTTTGTTTAGACAATAGTGGAAATGTCAGAGAGACAGGTCATGGCCCCTGTTTTCTGTTTGTCTAGACTATCTAACCCTTTCACCACTCTTGAGAACATCATGAGTTACCCTGGTTAATACAGTGGAGAGGAAGGCACATAACATTGCTTGTGCTGTTTCAGCCTCTTTCACATTTCCAGGAATCATTGTCTGTTTCTGTCAATGCTTGATTAAGCAGAGGGAAATAATTTCCAATGAACAAAATAATTATATTTTTAATGTAGCAATGCTTGAGGTTTAAACATGTACTCTAGCTATTTGTCTAGGTGTTTTTACCATGCCAAACTTGCAGAATTTTCTCAGCTGTTAGCTGAGGAGAAGCACTGTAGAATGACAAAGATATAAGATATATATAGAGAAAGAAGGATTGAGAGATCGGAGGTCAGAGTGGGGTGTTGTGTATATGATTTCCTTTTAGAATTATCTGAGAAGGAGAGGAACAAGAAGCCAGCACCTCTTATTATCTAGCGATCTCACTATTCAGATAGAACATCTCTGAGGAGTACAAGTTTCAACAGTACTTCCACCCACTTTTTATATCACTCATTATTCAGCAAGGGTAATCTCCTGACTTTGGTGCCCTACATCTCCTCCTTCAGCATGATCCTAATAGGAAAATAAGCTTTTATTGTCTTCCCAAGGCTAAGATTTTCTGCCCCCTTTACTAGTTAACTATTTGAAATAAATAAGGAAGAGATACTAGCTGTTTAAGTCAGGTTTATTTTATGTGTAGAATTTCATTGTCCATGATATCACTGACAATACCTTAAAGGTCCAGTCACCACTTCCACATGTCCTCCAGAGATTCACTGAGTTGTAACTGGATATATGGACTGTGGTTCCAGAATAAAATTCTTGCAATTTTTTCAAAAGATGAAGTCAATGTATGCATTTTGATTTGGAGATAAGCAGTCGCTTGGGATCTGATAGATTTTGTGCAACTCTGGAATAAAATGAATTTGAAAACAGGCATTCTGAAACCATCAAGCTTCATTAGACCTGTGGGTTTTGTGGGGAGGAACAACCAGGCAAAAGAAAGTTGGATTTAACGAGGAGTACAGAACTAAAAAGATGTGTTCCACAGAAATGTTTTTAGATTTCTGCCATGTTTTCTTAGGTTCATAACTCTAACTCTGCAGCTGCTTTTCTAATGTGAGCCAGTGCTCTCATGAGAAGTTAGACTAACTTTCCAGCTTCCATATACTCAGGGCATTGATTCACTATTTGCTGAATGTCACTGTGTTTAGTACAGTGCTAACACATGAAGTTCTCTAATGCAGTGCAGAGAATTTCAATGTCTGGTGCCATTAATGTTGATCCTGTTAAACCCAGTCACCAACACCCACTGCAGAATCATGACAAACTCCATCCTTAGGAGTTTGTGCAAACGGTATGGGTTTGCAGAAAATGAAGCTATTCTTCTCTGTCATCCTGAGTCAGTCCTACAAGATAGTAATGCAGAATCAGTCTGTACCTAGCAATGTATATCTTGGGAACCCAGTCAGTATGGTGCATAGAAGTATTCAGAAGATAAGTAGAGCTGTCTTTGGCATTTATCCCAGAAAACCATCAATCTATGCTGTGGAGCACAATATAAAGAGCAAAGAAAGGAAAGATTTCTTGCAATATATCATTACCAATGTCCATCGTTCATCTGGCTGAATTCTAGGAATGAAATTTTTATAGGTAGATTTTTAATGCTGGAATTATATGTCTTTTATTCTGTTTCTCCCTGGATACATAAAGGGTGATTGGCATAGGTAAGATTGAATGGAATCTGGCAGTCTAAGCAGAAATTCAGTGACTTTATTGCTTATTCACCTCAAAATTGCTGCACCTGCCTTTTTTTTTGATGCAGAAATGTTTTCCTAGGATCATACAAGAAGTGCAATTATGATTAAAATTGGATCTTCAGAGAAATGTAACACTTTGTGTCAGTTCATTTTCTGTTCCAACAAAATTCAGTAACAACGACCATACAACAGCTTTGTCTTTAATTAAAACTCACTTCCCTCCTGTATACCTCCTACACTGAATTATATTCTCCACTGTAAGGCCTTTATTCACTTCCATCTTGCATAACTGAAATAAAATCCTTATACAGAGACGAAGAAATACCTTTTCCATACAGAGTAAGTAGCAAAGATCTGCCTGCCTTCCTATAACAGCCTTTATCTGTGTTTTCCTAGCAGGCTTTTTGCAGTGGATGTCCTGGGACCCTGCACAGAACCCCATAGCCAGCTTCACAGTCACTTCCCTCCTTTTCTGACTACGCCCCATTCTTTCATTCTCTTCTCTACTTCTCTGTCTGTTTTTCTGTCTCCTCAAGTCTCTTTTTCTTTTCTTGTTTTTTTTTTGTGTTCTGTCATTTCATTTATCCACACTAGCAAAATCTCACACAAAGAAAATAATCCACACCAACACCTATCATCCCCAACCCAGAAAAAGTACCAAAGCGATAACATGATACATTTTCATTGTAAGCTATACCACTTCACTGTGATTTTTGATAAGTATCAATTACTTAAGATCTGTCTTTTCTGTTTTGTGAAATGGCATCCAGAATTGGCTCCCATATTAATATTCTTAAAACATGTGTGAAAAGGATATTTTTAATGGGAACAAAATCTCATTTTACATTCATGAGATATTTGTTTAGACTTGTTCTTGGATGCATGATTAATTAGGTAAGGTAAATAACTAATTTATAAATTAAACATGTATGTAACTTTTTACGTATGTAAGTAATTATATAAATTGTACATGTATTCCTTTATTATTTCCAGGGAAACCATTATAATTAATGTTATTTAAGAGCAAATGAGTGCAAAATTGCAGATGTCTTTGAAGGAACAGACTTCATTTAGGCAGGAGGTGGTTTTAATTGAAATAATTGAACATCACATTTAGTTAAGTTTGCCTCTGCTTCTTTCTTTTAACAGTCACAAAAGAATGTGGAATTAAGTCCCTTAAACTTTGAGATTATATGAATTTCTTGTCAGAATAGCTGAGACAAAGATAAAAGAAGGAAGAGAGCTTGAAATGGTGCTTCCATGTTCTTCTCCACAGAACAACTTCTGTGAGAACTACTCTTTTTTTAACAGGATTTTCCTTTTGTATATGTAAAAAGGGTGGCTACAGAGTGACAGGAACTGGCAGCCCCCCAAGACAACTCTCAAACCCCTTTGGTTATGCCAGTACAACTCTGCTGTAATAGTCTGGGGTAAAGAAATCTTCTAAAATAGGGTTTTTTGTTCCCCTTCATGCCATAGAGTGCAAGCCTTTAGCAGTTGCTGGTATGGTTTGAAGCACTCCAGTAGCACTCTCTGCAGACTGGAAATAGTTGATCCAATGGTCCTGCTGAGGGCTTGTAGCATGTGGGTGACCTCTCTTGCAGAAGAAGCAGCAAAGACATAAGCAATTCAAATGAACTGTGACTGTGAGCTGTGCAGTCACTGTAGACCCCTACCTGACCGTGAACAAGTTGTGCTGTGGAATGGAGAAGAAGTGGAGGTGGGCTGTAGGTCAGCACACAGGGTTAGGAGAAAATGGGTTTTGGAATGAGGTGGGGTTTATGAAGGTGACAGCAAAATTATGAATAAAAAATCCCAAAGAGCCACTGGATTTCCCTTTGGAGTAGGGCTGAAATCCCACAGACTAATTTAACAAGAATAACTAACACATTTATGTTTATTGCATAGGTTCCCAGATAGAAACCTTCAGCTGGACAATGCTGTTATCCATTCATCTTTTTCCTGTATTATGTGGGGTCTCCCTGACTTTCTCTGCATGTGACATAAGGAGTAACCTGTCAGAATTTTGCTTAAATAAAGTTCGTATAATGCAGATGTATACTACATCACATTATATAACAGCTTTCTTGTCTAGTACATACAGTGCAGTGTCCACACAGGACATTTAAGCTGCTGACAAGTTCTGCTCCCTTGGGACAGATGACTTGATTTAAAGTTATTAAGGTTTATAAGTGAAATATGAAATGGTGCCCTACTGAGAAAAAAAAAGCCAATTGATTTTGTGTAGCTTTTTGATGGAGACGTTACTCCAAAGACAAAAGAAAATACTTTTGATTAAAATGAGAATGAGTAGAGAAAGAATATTTTGCTGATTCTTACAGTTTGGGCTTTTAACCAAGAAAAAAAAAAAAAGAGAGAGAAATTGGAAACTTTTATGGATAATTATCACGAAAAACTCAATATACTCTTTCCTGATCATGCTTGCTTGTCATTTTTATTTCTATTAGTTTATGTGGAAATGTGTAGCTTTTAGAAAAATGTAACAATTCTAATAATAAAGAGACAGAAAAAAAAAAAACACATTTTCATTTTAATTCTAGAAAGCACAGCCCAGTGCAAGAACCAGTGCATGAGTTGTATTGGGCTTTTCCATGTGGTTGTAGTTAAACTTATCTCACCTCTGTTCTCAGTGTTTCTCTTCTGTGAAATGTGTGCAACTCTGCACTCCTCCCTCTCTTCATTGTTGTATGAAGACAATTTTCTCCCTGTCCTTTTGATCAGGAGATTCAGAAAGTGATTAGTTACTGCTGGTGAGTGGTAAATGCACATACATTGGTTGGGGGGGGGGTTCTCTTTGAAAACAGAACTTTGTTTGGAGCTTATAGCAGATAACCCCTATCACACCATGGCTAGGATGGATGTTAAAAGTTCTTGAGTGTATGCCAACCTCAACAAACAGCTTTGAAATACTACTCTTGTTTAGATAAAATCCTTTATTCCTTCAGCCAGTGAGTAATTCTAGAAGAAAAACCCCACCTGTCTGACTTGGTTCAGGTAGTTTTGCAGATAATAAGACCTCAACTTCATTGCTGAAGACTGCAGCAATAGTGCAGCCTTGCACTCCAAAGCTGAACATGTCAGTCACATGTTTTGTTCAATATTATTTTTGTTGTTTCATTAATCATGATTTCATAGCATAGTTTGAGAGATATTCAGGTTATGCTAAACCAAGACATTATTGAATGAAGACAGACCTGCTAAAGAAAATGGAATTAAGAAAGGGGATATAAAAAGAATGGGCAGGTCCATCAAGTTCTGCACAATCACAACTTTGTCACAAGCCTTGGTTATATTTCCCTCAGTCTAACATGAAATGATCTACTCTTGATGCCTCTGAAAGGCCCCAGATCTATAGAGCAGGTTTGCTGAGTGGTTTCAGGATTTGATGGGTAGGATAATCATGATGATAAAGGCTCACCGAAACAGTTCCAGGGTGGAATAGGAGTGCCTTATAAATTTCTGTCATAAGAAATAAGCAACCTCATCCTACCATCAATGTACAGGCAACATATCTGTAAGTTGCTTCAATGCTAAACTTCTTTTTCTATTAAAATCCTTCATGCCAGAGTTGTGATGACCTACAACAATCATGCAAACCTGACACAGACCTGGTTTAGATAGAGTCAAAGGTGCTTTTTAAACCATACAGTTTATACCATTCTGCTTGACCTGGGTTTTGGCTGACTTTTGATAAGCAGGTTCACTTTAGTGGGAGACAGATTTTCTTCTCTAGTTGGCAGCTTAGAATATTATCTTTTACATAACAACAGTCACTTGCCTATACTGGAGCATTTATGAAATGTATGCCCTTAAACTTCTGGTTTAAAAATCTAGCTTTGGATGCTTCACACAAAAATGAATTAAAAATCTGGAGAATATTCAGCTGGCTGAATCAGGAAGGTAGAGAGCTGGTCATGGAGTAGTTGAGAGCTTGAATTTTCATTGTATTTGCTTTGCATATTTGCTGAATAGTGTTTTTTTTTTTTATAAGTTACAGGTTTTTGCTACAGAGGTATTTTAATTTAATTCTATGCAAATGTAGAGGGAAAAATATCAAAAAAATCTCTTATGTGCTTTTCTTTGTAAGGTCTGCAAAAGTATTCACTTCCATGAAACTCTACAACAGGATGCTAATGATGTGACTAAATTTCATGAATGCTATGATGAAATGGGCACAAAAGATACCATTAAATCAAACAGACAGCCCCCACATCCTTCCACACAATCACAGGTCCCTTCACACTCATTGGATAAATTAAACAGAATTTTCCTCCAGATATCAGAAGAATTAATTTGTATGTCTCTACTTTGCAGATAAGAGTTCCACTTGGGCTGCTTTATAAATAGAACAATATATATATTTTGTGTACCATCACAGCTTTTCTTAGATTGTTAGAATTCAGTTATAATAGGGACACTCACGGGAATCTAGAAATTGGTAGCTTCAGGCAAAGTCCTGTAAAAATCCCTAAATTCCTCTTGTCACACAGTCCACCCAGATTCTCTGCAGTCTAGTAAGTTGCATGACCTTCAGCATATCTGGAGAGTTTTAAAAAACTAAGTTGAACATCATCTCTCTAACTTACGCTGCAGCAGAACCTCAAGCTTTTCTTCTCTCCTTTCCCTAGTAGGCAAATATAAAGCTTTATGTAACATTACTTTTACATTATAGAATCATATAATTTATGTGGGGTTGGAAAAGACCTTCAAGATCACCAAATCCAACTGTCTACATCACCTACTGGACTGTCCCATCACTAAACCATCTCCCTTAGTGCCACAAAACCACATATCTTTAAATATGGGGAACTCCAAGGAACTAGATGACTCCACCACTTCTCTGGGCAGCCCATTCCCAATGTTTGACCACCCTTCTCCATGAAGAAATTGTTCCTAAGATACAATCCAAACCTCTTCTGAGGAACTTGAGACCATTTCCTGTTCCATATCTTTGTAACCTGAGAAAAAATACAAACATTCATGCTGCAGCCTTCCTTCAGACAGTTGAAGAGAGTGATTAGGTCTCCCCTCAGCCTCTTTTTCAGACTAAACTCACAATTTCTTAAGAGTTCCTCATAAGCCTCTTTTTCTAGTCCCTTCACCAGCTTCATTACTCTTCTCTGCAAATGGGGCAAGCTAAGAAAATATCATTGTTGTAGTGAGAGGCCAAAAAAACTGAACATAATATTTGAGGTGTCCAGTCTCACCAGTGCTGTGTTCAAGGGGAAAATCACTTCACTTCCCTAGTCGATGCTGGTCAGGGTAAGCAAATTTGATGCAGGCCAGACCATGGCATTGGCCTTCTTTTGGATCTTAGCCACCTGCACACACTGATGCCTTATGTTTAGCTGGCTGTTCTGTCAGCACCCCAGGTCTTTTTCCTGGGGAAACTTTCTAGCCAGCCTTCCACAAGCCTATACACTGTATGTTCGATCCAAGTTACAGTCAGACCCAGCACTTATTCTCGTTGAATGTCATGCGATTGGATGCAGCCCATAAATCTAGCCTATGAGATTCCTCTGCAAAACAGCCTTTCTATCCTCAAGCACATTGACACTGTGGATAACTTGATATGATCTGCAAAATAAGGTTTCCCCTGAGTCTCATCTTCTCTAGACTGAACAACTCCAGTTCCTCAGCCGCTCCTCATAAGACTTGTGTTCCAAGCCCTTCACCAGCTTCGTAGCCCTTCTCTCGACATGCTCCAGGGCCTTAATGTCCTTCTTGTAATGAGGGGCCCAAACTGAACACAGTACTCCAGTGCTACCTCACCAGAACTGAGTACAGGGAGATGATCACCTCCCTGGTCCTGCTAGCAACACTATTACCTGATACAAGCAGGATGCCATTGGCCTTCTTGGCCACCTGAGCACCATGCTGAGTCATTTCAGACAAGTATCAATCAGCTCCCCCAGATCCTTTCCCTCTGCACAGCTTTCCAGCCACTCCCCACAAGCCTGTAAACATTGCATGGGGTTGTTTGTGGCCAAAGGTACAGGACCAGCCCCTTAGTTTCATTGAACCTCATCCCATTGGCCTCAACCCATCAATCCAACTGCGTCCAGATCCCTGGGCAGGCCTTCCTATCCTCTTGCGGATTGACACTTCCCCCTAACTTGAAGTTGTCTGCGAACTTACTGAAGGTGCACTTAATTTACCTTATCCAAGTCATCAAGATATTAAACCTACACTGACCCCTGGGGAACACCACTGTGACCAGTTACCAGCGGGATTACACTCCATTCACCACAACCTCTCTGGGCCCAGCCATCCACTCAGTTTTTAACCCAGCAAAGAGTGTACCTGTCCAAGCCGTGGGCTTTCCAGTTTCTCCAGGAGAATACTATAGGAGATTGTGCCAAAGGGCTTTACTGAGGTCTAGGTAGACTATGTGTGTGGTTTAGCCCGGCTGGCAGCCAAACACCCCACAGCCGTTCGCTCACCCTCCCCCCTCCCTCTCCGGGATGGGGGAGAGAAACGGGAAAGTGAAGCCTGTGAGTTGAGATAAGGACAGTTTATTAAGACAGGGGAAACTAATAACAATAATAATAATAATAATAATAATAATAGTAATAATGTGTACAAAGTGATGCCACAATGCAATTGCTCACCACCCGTTGACCGATGCCCAGCCTATCCCCGAGCAGCCGGCCCCCCCACCCCGGCTAGCCACCCCTATATATTGTTCAGCATGACGTCAGATGGTATGGAATACCCCTTTGGCCAGTTTGGGTCAGCTGTCCTGGGTCTGTCCCCTCCCAGCTCCTGCTGCACCCCAGCTGCTCGCTAGCAGGACAGAGCGAGAAGCTGAACAAGTCCTTGGCTTGGTGTAAGCATTGCTCTACAACAATTAAAACATCAGCATGTTATCAGCGCTCTTCTCATCCTAATCCAAAACATAGCGCCCTGCCAGCTACTAGGAGGAAAATTAACTCTGTCCTACCTGAAACCACAACAGATATGCACCCCTTATTCCATACCATTTATGTCATGCTCAGGTTACACTCTTTCCAATACCTTCTAATTAGTCACCATTTTCATCTATGATATATAGCAACCATGGTAGTGATGACATACAGTGTTATATGATAATTAACATACTACAATTCAACTCATGGGCTATTCTCACCCAGTATTAGGTCCCCTTGAGGTACACACCGAACCTCCCCATTCTTTTGCATTACCACCAAGTGCATCCAGGTCCCTGGGCAAAAGCAATCCCACGAATGGGCTTGCCTTTTCCTGAGGCAGGAGTAGCCAGACTGTCTTACCCAGCATGTTTCTTACGTGCACTACAGGAACTTTATCCCCTTCTACAGTGCGTAACAGGTTTGATTGGGCAGGTCCAGCTCGGTTGGCAGATCCTCTAGTATTGACTAACCAGGTGGCCTTTGCCAAATGTGTTTCCCAATTTTTGAATGTCCCAGCACCCATCGCTTTCAGTGTAGTCTTTAACAGTCCATTGTATCGTTCAACTTTCCCGGAGGCTGGTGCATGATAAGGGATGTGATTACACCCACTCAATACCATGTTCTTTGGCCCAAGTGTCTATAAGGTTGTTTCGGAAATGAGTCCATTGTCTGGACTCAATTCTTTCTGGGGTGCCATGTCGCCATAGGACTTGCTTTTCAAGGCCCAGGATAGTGTTCCGGGCGGTGGCATGGGGCACAGGATATGTTTCCAGCCATCCGGTGGTTGCTTCCACCATTGTAAGTACGTGGCGCTTGCCGTTGCGGGTTTGGGGGAGTGTGATGTAATCAATCTGCCAGGCCTCTCCATATTTGTATTTCAGCCATCGTCCTCCATACCAGAGAGGCTTTGACCGTTTGGCTTGTTTAATTGCAGCACATGTTTCACAATCATGAATAACCTGTGCTATAGTGTCCATGGTCAGGTCCACCCCTCGGTCACGAGCCCATCTGTATGTTGCATCTCTACCTTGATGGCCTGAGGTGTTCATGGGCCCATCGGGCTATAAATAATTCACCTTTATGTTGCCAGTCCAGGTCCACCTGAGCCACTTCAATCTTAGCAGCCTGATCCACCTGCTGGTTGTTTTGATGTTCTTCAGTAGCCCGATTCTTGGGCACATGAGCATCTACATGGCGTACCTTTACAACCAGGTTCTCTACCCGGGCAGCAATATCTTGCCACAATGCAGCAGCCCAGATGGGTTTGCCCCGGCGTTCCCAGTTGTTCTGCTTTCCATTGCTGTAGCCACCCCCACAGGGCATTTGCTACCATCCATGAATCAGTATAGAGATAGAGAACTGGCCACTTTTCTCGTTCAGCAATATCTAAGGCCAGCTGAACGGCTTTCACTTCTGCAAACTGACTCGATTCACCTTCTCCCTCAGCAGCTTCTGCAAACTCGTCGTGTAGGACTCCATACGGCAGCTTTCCATCTCCGATGCTTTCCCACCATACGACAGGACCCATCAGTGAACAGGGCGTATTTCTTCTCATTTTCTGGTAGCTTGTTGTACAGTGGGGCTTCTTCAGCACGGACCACCTCCTCCTCTGCTGATATCCCAAAGTACTTGCCTTCTGGCCAGTCCATAATCACTTCCAGGATTCCTGGGCGACTGGGGTTTCCTATTCGAGCCCGCTGAGTAATCCAGTGCAACCCACTTGCTCCATGTAGCATCAGTTGCATGATGTGTAGAGGGGACCCTTCCTTTGAACATCCAACCCAGTACCGGCAGTCGGGGTGCCAGAAGGAGCTGCGCTTCAGTACCGATCACTTCCGAAGCAGATCGAACTCCCTCATATGCTGCCAATATCTCCTTTCGGTTGGAGTATAGCGGGCCTCAGATCCTCTGTATCCCCGACTCCAAACCCCAGGGGTCGACCTCGAGTTTCCCCAGGTTCTTTCTGCCAGAGGCTCCAGTGGGACCATTCTCCCCCGGCTGCGGTGTAGAGCACATTCTTTACGTCTGGTCCTGTTCGGACTGGCCCAAGGGCTACTGCATGAACTATTTCCTGCTTAATTTGTTCAAAAGGCTTGTCGTTGCTCAGGGCCCCATTCAAAAGCATTCTTCTTACGAGTTACTTGGTAGAGCGGGTTTACAATCAGACTGTAATTGGAATATGCATTCTCCAAAAACCCCACGACACCTAGGAAAGTTTGTGTTTCCTTTTTGGTAGTTGGTGGAGACATAGCTGTTATTTTTGTTGATCACATCCATTGGGATTTGACGACGTCCATCTTGCCATTTTATTCCTAAAAACTGGATCTCTCGTGCAGGTCCTTTGACTTTATTTTGTTTTATGGCAAAACCGGCCTTCAGAAGGAGTTTGGACTATTTTCTTCCCTTTCTCGAAACTTCCTCTGCCGTGTCACCCCACACAATGATGTCATCGATGTACTGCAGGTGTTCAGGAGCCTCCCCTGCTCCAGCGCAGACTGGAATCAGTCCATGGCAAATGGTAGGGCTATGTTTCCACCCCTGGGGCAGCCGATTCCACGTATATTGGACTCCCCTCCAAGTGAAAGCAAACTGTGGCCTGCACTCTGCTGCTAGAGGGATGGAGAAAAATGCATTAGCAATATCAATTGTGGTATACCACTTGGCTGCCTTTGATTCCAGTTTCGTACTGGAGTTCTAGCATGTCCGGCACTGCAGCACTCAGTGGTGGCGTGACTTCGTTCAGGCCACGAGAGTCCACTGTTAGTCTCCACTCACCATTAGACTTTCGCACTGGCCATATGGGACTATTAAAAGGTGAATGGGTCTTGCTGATCACTCCTTGGCTCTCCAGTTGACGAATTAGCTCATGGATGGGAATCAGGGAGTCTCGGTTGGTGCGATATTGCCGCCGGTGCACAGTTGTGGTAGCGATTGGCACTTGCCGTTCTTCAAACCCTCAGCAGCCCGACAACAGAAGGGTCCTCTGAGAGACCGGGCAAGGTAGACAACTGTTTAATGTCCTCTGTCTCTAAGGCAGCTATGCCAAAAGCCCAGCGGAACCCTTTTGTGTCCTTGAAATATCCTCTTCTAAGATAGTCTATGCCAAGGATGCACGGAGCATCCGGGCCAGTCACAATACGGTGCTTTTGCCACTCATTTCCAGTTAGACTCACTTCAGCTTCCAATACAGTTAACTGCTGGGATCCCCCTGTCACGCCATAAATACAGATGGGCTCTGGCCCTTTACAGCTTGATGGCATTAGAGTACATTGTGCACCGGTGTCTACTAAAGCCTTATACTTCTGTGCGTCAGACGTGCCAGGCCATCGAATCCACACAGTCCAATAAACTCGGTTGTCCCTTTCCTCCCCCTGGCTGGAGGCAGGGCCCCTCTAGTCCTGGTCAGAATCTTCGTTTCTGTGTTTAAAAGACTGCCTGCTAGAAGTTGGAGCAGCAAACTTTTCAGAGAACCCCTTTCTCCCGATTGTTTTCTTTTGTAACTCACGTACCCGTGCCTCTAGGTCTCAGTAGATTTTCCATCCCATTTTCTCATGTCCTCTCCATGGTCACGTAGGTAGAACCACAGGGTGGCGCGGGGTGTGTACCCACCATATTGTCTTCTTTGCACGGATGCGCGTTTACCCCTAATAGCCGAGACGCTGGTTCGTACAGGTGGGGAAGAAAATACACTCTCTTTAAGTTGGTGGACCTCTTCAAAAAGTTTCTCCAAAGTATTCTCTTTTAGTTGGTGGCCACTGGTTCGTTCAGGTGGGGGGGAATATAAATTCTCTTTAAGTTGGTGGACCTCTTCAAAAAGTTTCTCCAAAGTATTCTCTTTTAGTTGGTGGCCACTGGTTTGTTCAGGTGGGGGGGAAGATAAATTCTCTTTAAGTTGGTGGAACTCTTCAGAGAGTTTCTCCACAGCCGAGACGCAGGCCTGTAGGGAAGAGGAGAGATTTCCTTCGTACTGCCGGAGTTGTTTAGCCATGTCACCCACTGTGGGATCTTCACCGTCTTTCCAGGATATTATTGACAATGTGCTGGCCCATGTTGATGGTGCATTATGTACAAACTTCCGCCATATGGGTCGAGTACACTGGACGTCATCTGGATCTGTGGATGTTTGTGCGTTGTCTAGGTCCTTATAAATTACTTCCCGTACGGCTAATTCCCTCAGGTACTGGATTCCCTTCTCCATGGTGGTCCACTTGACTGGTAGACATACAAGTTCTTCCTTGTAGGGATACCTTCCCTTCACAGCTAACAGGAGACGCCTCCAGAGGCTGTGAGATCGTGCTCCATCTCCAATTGCTTTGTCAATGCTTGCATCTCTAGCAAGGGATCCCAACCGCTTGGCTTCCCTGCCCTCTAATTCCACACCATTGGCTCCAGTGTCCCAGCACCGGAGCAGCCAGGTGACAAGCTGTTCACCTATACAGCGACCAAAATCTTTTCGCACATCTCGTAGCTCACGCTGGTATAGGGTTCGGGTAGTTACTGTTGATTTTTCAACATCCTCATCCTCATCTTCATCCTCCTGCACACTTGATGGCCCAGCCTCGTCTTCTCCACGCCCAGACTTAGCAGAAGACTTTCTGCGTTCTAAACGACCTGAGTCTCTATACCATTTTTTCACCTTTTCTACAGGGGCAACTTGCACTGCTACAGCTCGCCTCTCCGACCCAGCCACAGGGTCTGCCACAGGGGTTGGAATACCCTCTGCAGGGGCAACTTGCACTGCTACAGTTCGTTTTCTCCGACCCAGCCACAGGGTCTGCCACAGGGGTTGGAGTACCCTCTGCAGGGGCAACTTGCACTGCTACAGTTCGTTTCTCTGACCCAGCCACAGGAGTGGGAACGGCTGCGGGAGCTGGAACGGCTGTGGGTGCCGGGACGGCTGCGGGAGCTGGAGCTGGAACGGCTACGGGAGCTGGAACGGCTGTGGGAGCTGGAACGGCTGCGGGAGCTGGAGCTGGAACGGCTGCGGGAGCTGGAACGGCTGCAGGAGCCGAAACCGGGACGGCTGCGGGAGCTGGAGCTGGAACGGCTGCGGGAGCTGGAGCTGGAACGGCTGCGGGAGCTGGAACCGGGACGGCTGCGGGAGCTGGAGCTGGAACGGCTGCGGGAGCTGGAGCTGGAACGGCTGTGGGAGCTGGAGCTGGAACGGCTGCGGGAGCTGGAACGGCTTGCAGGAGCCGAAACCGGGACGGCTGCGGGAGCTGGAGCTGGAACGGCTGCGGGAGCTGGAATGACTGCGGGAGCTGGAGCTGGAAGGGCTGCAGGAGCCGGGACTGGAACGGCCGCAGGGTCTGTCACTAGGTTGATAGTAGCATCAATTGCAGCTCGATAGGCACAAGCCAGACCCCAGCACGCCACAGTGATTTGTGTCACTTTGGAACTGCCAGAGTCATGACACCTTTTTTTCAAGCATTCTACCAGTTTTTTAGGATTTTGCAGTTGTTCAGGGGTGAACGTCCAAAACACTGGAGGTGCCCACTGCCCTAGAAACCTGCCCATATCCTCCCACACTCCCTGCCACTCGCAAATATCCCGCCTCAAGACAGATCTCCGGATGAGATTCCTAGTAGTTGTTTAACCTTAAACAAAACCTGAAGCGCATTCAGGAGACATAACAACAAGAACATGCTGGTCTGAGTATCCCAAGGATATTCAACATCTTGGAGAGCTACCGTAACTAGCTCGGGGGATAAGAGGGTGGTGAAGGAGGAAGGGAGAGTGAACAGGTAGGAGAAAATATCTTCCCCTGTCCCCTCCAGAGATTGACTCCCTGATGAAAAAAGGCAATAGGTGTAATTGCTAATAGTTTCTGAGATATGGTTTCCGAAGTATAGAGTCGACGACAGTGCTGAGTACAAATACCAGGTTAGAGTCATGACCAGATATTTCATCATTTCATAAGCCATCGTTACACCACACAGTACCATAACAATCTTGAACCAGGGCCCGGAGAGGATAAACAGCATGACAGGGAGCACATACAGAAAGTAACTTGCTATAAAACTCAATTTGGGAAACAGGTATAGCAGACTTGAGATGAAAGCAATCAACATTGTGACTAGCAACTATTAAGCAGGTCGAATACTTATACCAATTTTAGTTTAACACACTCAGGTCAAATCTGTCGATATCTCAACCCTTCGTGCTCCACGTTGGGCGCCAAATTGACTGTTGTGGTTTAGCCCGGCTGGCAGCCAAACACCACACAGCCGTTCGCTCACCCTCCCCCCTCCCTCTCCGGGATGGGGGAGAGAAACGGGAAAGTGAAGCCTGTGAGTTGAGATAAGGACAGTTTATTAAGACAGGGAAAATAATAACAATAATAATAATAATAATAATAATAATAGTAATAATGTGTACAAAGTGATGCACAATGCAATTGCTCACCACCCGTTGACCGATGCCCAGCCTATCCCCGAGCAGCCGGCCCCCCCACCCCGGCTAGCCACCCCTATATATTATTCAGCATGACGTCAGATGGTATGGAATACCCCTTTGGCCAGTTTGGGTCAGCTGTCCTGGGTCTGTCCCCTCCCAGCTCCTGCTGCACCCCCAGCCTGCTCGCTAGCAGGACAGAGAGAGAAGCTGAAAAGTCCTTGGCTTGGTGTAAGCATTGCTCTACAACAATTAAAACATCAGCATGTTATCAGCGCTCTTCTCATCCTAATCCAAAACATAGCACCCTGCCAGCTACTAGGAGGAAAATTAACTCTGTCCTACCTGAAACCAGGACACTATGTCAACAGGCTTTCCCCCATCCACCAGGTGGGTCACCCGGTCATAGAAGGAGATGAGGTTGGTCCGGCAGGACTTGCCCTTCACGAAACCATGCTGTCTGGGCCCCTGGATATCTTGTACATGTTGTGTGATTGCACTCAAGATAACCTGTCCCATTACCTTTTCCTGGCACCAAGGTCAGGCCGACAGGCCTGTAGTTCCCCAGATCGTCTTTATGACCCTTCTTATAGATGGGTGTCACCTTGGCAAGGCTCCAGTCTCCTGAAACCTCTCTAGTTGACCAGGACCGCTGATAGATGACGGAAAGTGGCTCAGCGATCACATCCGCCAGCTCCCTCAGCATCCTGAGGGCCCCGTGGACTTGTGGACAGTCCAGGTGGAGCAGCAGACCTCTAACCGTTTCCACCGGAACTCTGGGGGGTTTGTTCTGCTCTTCATCCCAGACTTCCAGGTCAGGGAGCTGAGTACCCTGAGGATAACTGGTCTGACTATTAAAGACAGATGTAAAGAAGGCATTAAGAACTTCAGCCTTTTCCTTATCCTTAGTAGTCATGTTCCTCCCTGCGTCCTGTAAAGGATGGATATTCTCCTTGGCCCTCTTCTTGCCCTTAATATATTTATAAAAATATTTTTTTTTATCCTTAACCATAGTGACCATAATTCTTTTTTAATGACCTTCATTCCTACTAGAAGCTAACCTTGACAAAGTAGGTTATAGACCAGCAAAACTATCTACCAATTAGATAAATACAGCACAAATAATGTCAGATAATGTCACAAATAAATGCCAGATATGGCATTAGTGTATTTTTATCATTTCATCTGAAGGGATATTCCAGGTCACGGAGAATCATTAAGAATTCCACCATTCTTTTCAGAGAGGGATACATGAACCCTATGCAAAAAACAGACTACTAGTCTAAAATGAGATTATGTATTTAAGGAGTCATGTACCTGAGGAAGGGAAGAAAAAGTATCAAGGAGTTTCAGAAACCTCTCATATAAGACCAAAGGAAGCACAAAACCTGTAAGTAAAATTGAACATAGAATTGCATTCAACAGTTTGTTTGCTTTGCTAAGATCTGCTTATCTTTTGTGCTTTCCAAAGTAAGGAACATGGCCTTGATTCAGACTGCTTAATTAACATGCCTGAAATGGGAGTCCCGACTTCCAATAATTAGCAGAGCACTGTGAAGGAAATTCACATTTCAGTCTGGTCTAGCTACTGTCAGCCTGGGCTTTGATAATCTGAACTCTTCACTTATAGTCCTCATCTCAGTAGATAAATTATCTGGGGTCTGTATTTTTAGAATTTAGTCACCACAGATATATACTTTACATTTAAGTGATATAAATCCAGCCATTGGTGTTTCAGAATTCCCATTTATAAAATCTGTGTTACACATTTAGTTTAGTTACCACATGTCTTTACAGCAGTAAATCGTAAGCTACTGTCTCTGGATAATACTTTCAGGAAAGCTTATAAAGTATGACTGTGTTGAGGTATGTGGTTCTGAATCCTGTTTTTTTTTCTTAGTACAGCATATGTTGCCAAGAGTGAAATCTTCCTCTGCCCTGGCACATAAACTACTACCACTCAGACTTACTCTTTCAGGTTGGTGGGAAACAGTAATTTCTAAAAATCCCCAAATTTTATTGGGTTGCAGACATCCTATGAGTTATATTCTTTAGTATATATAAATATAAATTCAGTATTTGGACTCATTACTCCGGGAGTAACCTTCATGATGAAACATACGTAAACTGAAAAGAAGTGTCACTCTAGTGAAGGGAAGTGTTAAAAACTTGATTACATACTTGGAAAGGAAAATAGAGAACGAAAATACAAAACAATGTTGAACAAATCCCAGTCATTCTCAGGAATTCATCTGAGGAACTTTCATAGCTTTTCCAAGCTTTTTTTTTTTTTTCTTTTTTTTTTCTTTTTTTTTTTTTTTCCCAAGGAGCTTCCCTGGCCTGGCAAGTTGTCCCTTCCTTCCCTCAGACTCTGTCAGATCTGCATTCTATATTGTTTTTTTTTTTTTTTTTCTTTTACTGTGTTCTTTCCTTTTTATTTATTTATTTTTTTCCATTCACATTGAGATGCAGTTACCTCTAATGTGTCTCGGAATCACCCTGATCCTTTTCTCCAGGAAACATGCAGCTTCAGTAACACAGAGATCTTGATCAAGTGTGGTACTGTTTTTTTGGACTGCTGTTTCTCTTTTTTTACTATCAGCTTTCAGTGTAAAAGCAGCCTTCAGTTCTGGGCCACTATGCCAAGCTGGGAGGCAGAACTGAAGTTCATTTCAGTGTTGTAGAAATATGAACTTATTCATATAATTAGAACTCTCCAATGGCAATGAGATATCTATTCATCATCATGTGTAACTTTTTTAAAACAAAACATCTTAAATGCCTTCTGTTTTCTTTTAATTTGTTCTACTCTTTGTACAGTCTCTAAGCTTCTAAATGAATGAAAAATACTTATGTAGGAAGGAACTTTAAATGCTAATGTCTTCTCTGTCTATCATAAGCAGATAGAAACATGATAAAATTATGCCTATTTTATAGTAAATACTCCGTCATTTCACAGAATGTATTCAGTGTTTACTAAATAAGAAACTTGATCAGGAATTTACCACAGAGCAAAACCTAAATTAGGTAAAGGCAAATTTCTTAAAAAGCTAGTAAAACTTTTAAGATTTTACACTGATTTTTTAAAAAGGTGCTAATATCTGGGTTTGTTTGTTTGTTTGTTTGTTTTTGTCAATGTAGGTTCTTGTTTGATTAGATAGACATTCTACTGAAACTACAATTACACTGTGATATTGTAGATATTACTATCTGAACTTCTTGTTAATGGGAAATATGTTATAGACAGGAAAGAAAAATGATTTACAGTATGCAAAAGTTATATATAGAGAGAAAATAAAATAAATTTTAATTCTAAAATTGGAATAAATATTCAATGAAAATAAAATGAGTTGGAAAACAGTTTTTAGTTTGTGATTATCTATGAAAAAGTTGTCCAAGACTAGAATCATAGAATGTCTTGGGTTGGAAGAGACCTTAAATACCATCTAACTCCAATGTGCCTTCCATGGGCAGGCATGCCACCAACTAGATCAGGCTGATCAAGGTCCCATCCAATCTGGCCTTAAACATCTCCAGGGATGGGGCATTCTCAGCTTCTCTGGGCAACTTGTTCCAGCATCTCACTACACTTACAGTGAATAATTTCCACCTGGGTCTAATCTAAATCTATCTTATTTTAGTTTAAAACTATTCCCCCTTGTTATTATCTACATAATCTACCCAAGAAAAGAGTCCTTCTCCATCCTTTTTATAAACCCCCTTTAAGTATCAAAAGGCCACAGCGAGGTCTCCCCAGAGCCTTATCTTTTCCAGGCTGAATATGCCCAGCTCTCTCTGCCTTTCTTCATAGGAGAGGTGCTCCAGCCCTCTTATCATCTTTGTGAACCTCCTCTGGACTTGCTTTAACAAGCCCACATCTTTCTTGTGCTGGGGGCCCCAAACCTAGATGCAGTACTCTAGGTGGGTCCTCACGAGGGTAGAGTAGAGGGGGACAATCATCTCCCTCGACCTGCTGGTCATAGCTCACTACATAATCACTGCAGTGATTATGATTTGGTTGAAATTAAATAAGATTAAGTCCCAGAATTTCTCTGTCAGAAACTTTTAAACCCCCAGGTTTAAAAACCCTGAAATTTGAAAATTTGAATATTTAGTCTTAAAGCAGTCCAAATTTATTCAGAATGAGTATTTCTGAATGACCCATAAGACAGTTAAGAGATAATGTAAGTTGCTCATATCATATTCCATGCCTGTTATAAAAAAAAAAAAAAAAAAAAAAAAAAAAAAAAAAAAAAACTGATCTATCCCAACTAATTCTAAAATTGGATTATTTTTCTTCATCTTCAAAGAAGAATAAAGGGCCAGAACCTCTGCAGGAATGCTTGAAATGCTTGAAGCGTAACATCTTTTCCTATATTCTGCTATGGAATGTGTTTCTGTCAGAAATAAAGACTTCTGGATGCTTTGTGATTCTTAAGAGGTGTGTGTCTTCCCCTCAACTTGACATCATGAAGTACCTCTTACTACAGTAGTTCTAGCTTCCCTGCTCCATACTTTTGTGAGTCTCTTCCGCTTATTAAACCCACAGAAAATTAATTCTCTTAAATAAATAAATAAAATCACCTGTCCATAATATTCCATCTAATCACAAAATAATAGTTTGCTAAAATACTTATCAATATGAATTGTCTGTAAAGTTTGGTAAGTTCATGGTTCATTTATCCAAGGTTCATTTATCCAATGTTGTGCCCTGTAGGTAAAATGAAGGGTAATTTCAAAGCATTTGTAAAACTCAGACTCTGACCAAATAAGTTTTTGAAAGCCAGAAACACACTAAAACTGGACCATCTGTACAACATGAGTCATCTTCCTTTTCCTTCCAGAAACCAAAAGAAACAGTAGCACAGAATGACACTTAGTTTCTCAGAAGCGCATGGATATTTTAAAAAAGGGATTTCATGCTTTTTGTAGTTTCAGCTTTGTCAGAAACTTTCTGAGAAGGGTACTTCATTTTCTTTTTCAGCACATTCTATGGAAGGAATCAAGTAGACAGAGACATAATAATACTATGAAACACAGGTCATGTGAAAGATATCGCCGCCAAAAGAAAAGGAAAAAAAATATATACATGTATATATATGTATATATATTTCTTCAGAGCTGTTAAAGATTTTGGACTAAAATTTATTTTGTAAGAATTTAATTATTCCAAACTGCACTGTAGGATTGTTTCATTTTGGCTGTAGCCAAATTCAGACCTATGCATATGTAATCTTCATTCTGGTTGTGAATTTAAAAAGATGTCTTTAGGAAATAAGTGGATGTTATCCTGATATTTCTGATGTAGCAGCTATTTTCCAGCACTATAAAACATGGTTGATGTATTTAAATTTCAGCTATCTTTTTTTTTTTTTTTCCTTTTTACTGTTAGTCTTTAGATATGTGCCTCCTTTTATTGTTTGAATGTCATGAAACATCTAGAAGAGGCCATGAAGCAAAACTGGGATTTTTATGAGTCATAGATATGACTATTAATAACAGTTTGGAACAACAACAACAACAAAACACACACACACACACACACAATATACAATAGAATATTTTTAGATATTGTAATATCTTTCCAAAAGACATCTGTTTTGGAAAGATTCTGCTGTAAGAATAAAGAATAAAAATAAAAAACAAAAGAGAAAAAGTATTGTATTTCTGAAAGTATGGTATTTCCGAACCTCATGAAATTTCTTTAAAAGATAAAACTCTGGGCCATGGGGTTTTACCAGGTCATAATTCTTGTTTTCTTGATTTTTTTAAAGAAATTTTATCTTTATTTATTAAGCTTTTTTTTTTTTTTTTTTTTTTCCCCAACAGGGAGGCTCAACTCATATCTTTTCTTAATATGAATATATTAACCTAACATCAAACTGTTCAAAACCAAGCTTTATTCCTTTGCTTGTTTTCCATTGCTTGCACACTGGACCATCAAGTGTCCAGTAACTGAGTTTACGCCATATCCAGTTTTCTTAATGTTCCTCTGCTTGTAAGAGTAATAAAGTAATGAGAAGGTGAAGCTTCATTATGTTATGTAACCTGAATTATTTTCACCTAAACTGTGACAACATCCTGCGTTTTCTGTCTTCTGAGTACTTGCCAGTCTTAAGCCAACAAAGAGTTCCTGCATCTGCTTGCAGATGTGATCACACCCTGGATTATTTTATTTTGTCAGTCACGGCAAAAGTAACATTGACTTTAGTAGTAACTTTATTACTAAGACCAGTTTTTCTCTGGTTGAAATGTGACACCTATCTACAAGAAAGGTCAGAAGGAGAATCCAGGAAACTACAGAAATGTCAGTCTGACTTCAGTACAGGGGAAGGTCATGGAGCAGATCATGTTATCACTTCCATTTTTAAAAAGGGTAGGAAAGAGAAACCAGGGAAATCCAGACAGCTGAGCCTCACCTCTGTGCCTAGCACGATCATAGAAAAGATCTTCATGGAAACAATGTTAAGGCACATGCAAGCAAAAAAGTGATCTGAGGCAGCCAGCATGGCTTCACCAAGGGCAAATCACGCCTGACCAATCTGGTGGCCTTCTATGATGGAGTGACTGCATCTGTTGACAAGGGAAGACTGACTGATGTCATCTACCTGGAATTCTGTAAGGCCTTTGTCATGGTCCCACATGACATCCTGATCTTCTAATTGGAGAGAGAGGGATTTGAAGTGTGGACTATTCAGTGGATAAGGAGTTGGCTTGAAGGTCACACCCAGAGAGTGGTGGTCTAAGGCTCTATGTCCAGGTGGAGGCCAGTGATGAGCAGTGTCCCACAGGGGTCCATCTGGGACTAGTACTGTTTAATACCTTTATCAGTGACATAGACAGTGGGATCGAGTGCACCCTCAGCAAGCTTGCAGATGACATCAAGCTGAATGGTGCAGTTGCTACCAAAGAAGGAAGAGATGCCATCCAAAGGGACCAGGATAAGTTTGAGAAGTGGGCCCATGTGAACTGCATGCAAGTCCAAGTGCAAGGTGGTGCACCTGGGTGCAATCTCAGACAGGAGTAGAGACTCATTGAGAAGAACTTGAGAGCAGCACTGCAGAGACAGACTTGGGAGTTCTGGTGGATGAAAATCTTGACATGAGCTGGCAGTGAGCACCTGAAGTTCAGAAGGCCAACTGCATCCTGGGCTGCTTCAACAGACAAGTGTGCAGCAGGTGAAGGGAGATGATTATCCTCCTCTACTCTGCCCTTGTGAGGCCCCACTTGGAGTACTGAGTGCAGGTCTGGAGCTCCCAGCACAAGAAGGATGTTGATCTGTTAGAACAGGTGCAGAGGATGGCTACAAAGATGATCAAAGGGCTGGAGCTCCTCTCCTATGAAGAAAGGCTAAGAGAGCTGGGGCTGTTGAGCCTGAAGAAGAGAAAACTCCTGGGTCTCCTCAATGAGTCCTTAAAGTACTTAAAGGGAGCTTAGCAAAAAGTTGGAAACTTTTGGTGAAAAATGTTTTCACCAAAATGAAAATGATAGGACAAGGGGGAATGGTTTTAAACTAAGACAAAGAAGATTTAGAATGGAGATTAAGAGGAAGTTCTTCACTCAGAGAGTGGTGAGGCACTGGAACAGGTTGCCCAGAGAAGTGGATGCCTCATCCCTGGAGGTGTTCAAGACCAGGTAGATGAGGCCCTGGGCAACCTGATCTAGTGGGTGACGTCCCTATCTGTGGCAGGGGAACTAGATGATATTTGAGGTCCATTCCAAGCCGAGCTATTCTATGATTCTAAGATTCTATGATCTTTTCATAACAACTTTCATTTAAAGGATGAAAAATATAAAGTTGGCATATGAAGAATACATAATATATCTGACGATCTCTTTTTTCACTTTTGTTAGTTAACAAACAGGTGTCATCCTCTTCATTAAACTTTGAAACATAAGGATTAGAGAGGGTTGAAGAGAGAAAAATTATTAATAATTTTGGGTTTTTGTTTTAATTCTAATACTGCATACAGACACAGGAATAACATTCAATTCAAATCTAATATTCAATTCTTTTACATAAGAGGAAAAAATAATCTAGTGTAGAACATATATATGATGGAATCTAATCTCCATACGATGGTTCAATCTCCTCTACAATGCAATTGCTTTGTAAATGGCCTACTGTTATGGACTGGTACAACTGGTGCTTTCTAAGTGCTTAGTAGAAGAGACAGAAAGAGCACCTTTGAGTAACCAGACCCCTCCTTATTTCCATAAGAATACTAGGAGTGAGGTTTAGTTAACCATTGAAATGATCTAATAACATGATTTCCAGGATTTGTTAGGGAGGCTAAGAGAGTTAAAGAAGTATTTGAAGTGTCTTTGCCTGAGACCAGTATTACTGTTTAGTGCATACAAAAACTGGATCAAAGCAACTTAATTAATTTACCTGAGGGCTGGGAAGAAGATCATAGCAAAACTAAAATTCAGATCTGTAGAATCCAGGCCCTGTTACCTGAGTCGAAAGTTATTTGGCTTTGCAATATTAAAACTGTCAGCTCTTATGTGCTCAGATACAAAGAAAAAGTTACTCCTTAACTTTCATTTTGTCAAGCTAAATAAATTGAACTCCTGTCTTGCACCATAAGGAGCATCCTACAGTTCTAATTATTCATCTCTACAACCTCTCCAAATGTCCAACATCCTCCAACTATGGATATTTTCACCAGATACAGTATTTCACTTCTGGCTTTCCAGTGGAGATTACAAGAGAACATCCAAAATCAGTATAGCTTCTACGCGGTAGATTCTTATCTAGACGTCTCAGACTGTTACAAGCTACCTATGGTTATGCTGTTACACCAGAAATACCCAGACAACCTCCAAACCTTCTAAAATAATCATGGTTGCCTAGAATAAAAACCTCACATACTAGTAAACAGCAGTTCAGGACTAAACCTTCCAGCCTGTAATAATCATCTCTTACATGGACTCATCCTAATTTAAAAATAAATAAATAAAAGAAACAGGAAAAATACAGGGAAAGCTATCAAAGCAATGTTGGAAAGCTAACAAAATAAAAATAGATTTAAACAGTGTTTCTGTTTGAGAAGCATGTGAACATCAATGAAAAGTAGGAATTGATTGCCTCCCATGCTTAAATACTACATAACTGTTTTGTTTTGTTTTTTTTAAAAAAAGGCAAAATCTAAAGTAAATGTTAACATGGGAAAAATTATGGAATTCAGACCATGAGAAGCTTTCTCTTTACATACGCCTTTCTCCTGGAAAAAAAAAAAAAAAATATATATATATATATATATATATAAGTAGCCTATTACTCTGACTTCTCTTTCATCTTCCTAGCTCTAGTAATCACAGTGATTTTACTTGTTACTGTCCACATGAATGTCAGAAACATTCTCTTATGAGAGAACTCTTATGAGTTAAATATTACACATTAATAAAAGAACAGTGATGTAAAATTGCCTTATCTTGACTTCTAAGATATATTTCTAAGATACGCATACGCAGAGGCATCAGCCATTTTGAGCTCAGGGCAAGGGCCATCACTTGCAGAATGCAGCCTTGTGGAATCTTCCTAGTTACACTCTGCTGTTTTATTCATCTAAAATAAAAATCACTGATTACTCTTTATTCATAGTTCATACACAGAACACAAACAAACAAAAAATCGTCTTACGTTTATATTCTTTCAAGGATCTGTTACTAATGGCTACTGAATTCTGCATTACACTGGGAACACCTAGGGAAATAATGTAACATCCACCTAAATCTCCAAAGAGCTCATTATCATTATTGCCTTGACAATAGATACCAAATAATAATGATGACAGACATTTAAAATAATGTATTATCATTATCTCTGATGTAATTGCTACTCAAAGAGTATTTCACAGACCGTTGTAGAATTATAACTGTCAAATTTACCATGATTAATTTTAGTTTATTTGATTTGGCGAAAATAAATTGAGACAGATTTCCGTATGCCTTGAACATAAAGGGCAGAGTCATTAGTGGAGTCCATTTTGGTTAGAGGAAAAATCAAAATTCAGTCTGGGAATTACTGAAAAAAACACTAGCTAATGAATCATGCCAAGGGACTCCTGGAATCCTCTAGTTTTACTGATACAGACTTCATTGGCTAATACTTTTCAACTATGACAGTCATCCTTTCCATATGCTAATCCCATAAGGGATATTTTAGCACCGTGGGTGAAGATAATGTTTCCACAGCTGTTCTGCACTCTTTGCCTTCTACACTGATGTTGGTACATAGCAAGGGAAGAAATAGTTTTATGGCTACCCAGCGAATTACATTCAAAAGATTTGCTTGTTCTGTAGTGGTCCATTCCTCTGCCTGGGTGGAGAATTTACACCAGGCTCTCATTCACTACCCCTATGGTCCTCCTACTTTCATATAGTCAGGAAAGCATGGAATTACAATCTGTCCTTGCTTGAATATGATAACTGTTAGAGTTAAGTAAAACCAAAGATAGGTCTAATAATATCTGCTTAGGGCAGGACCATTTTAAGTTCTATATTCTTCTTGGTCATTTAATGGGCCAATATTAGGGCAGATCTTAAGCCATATATAATTAAAATACACAAACACAACTAGTTTCTCTGCATGTAGTAAGAAATTTAATACTTTCTAGAAGTGGATTAGTTTCTTATAGCTTTCTAAGGGAACCCTAGAGGAGAAATAGAATTTATATCAAATTCCATAAGACAGTCATAAAAAGGGGACATTCAGACAAAATTTATTTTCCTTTGCAGCAGGTAATATCTTATGTAGAGCTTGAGGCAGTAAATAACAGATAAATCCATGTGAAACCTGGCCCCACTGATCCCATCAGTAAAATTGCCTGCAAAACTACAGTGCATGGGGCAAGATTTCACCCCTGCATCTGGGCCTATTTCATCCTGCTAATTTTTAACCAGGGAGTTACAAAAATGTATGCGTTTGGGTTGGTCTGCCCAGTTTGAACACAACAGTGTGCAGTCCTTCAAAGCAAGTATTGCACTTAGGGTCTGGGTCTTTTCCAGCCATTTGCTCAAGTATATGTAGGTGGGCGTGTTCATTTTTGTTGTTAAACAGTTTATGAAGACAAGCACTTCTAAGCACCTTAGAAGCACTGCACCTGTACTTGCTGCACCTAAATGACATTTTCATTCTTTAGAAGAAAGAGCAATATTGTTCTAGCATGCACAGAACATATGCTAATCAGCTGTACTCTTCAGGCGCAAATGAGATAATGTGCTCATTGTTTAGACACTGGAATTGTTCATTACAAAATGACACAGTGTTTGCCAATTTTGTCTTCATTATAAATGTAAATATTAACTGGCGATATGCAAAAGAATACAAAAAGTCAACAGCAATTAATTGGCTTCTGCAGTAATTAGCAACTGTAAGGCAAACACTTAGGAGCTGTTTTAATTGTCTGCATTAGGAATACACCTCCTGTACAGATCTAATTAGCAATTTAAATAGTTCAGAAATTGTATGCCTCTTGCCTTTACACTCCCTGAAGTACTGTTCATTAATGGGGAAAAAAATTGCTAGTAAATGTCATTTGCATTGTCTCATGTTAAGAGCTCTACATCAAAGCCTCTGCATTATTGCTTCATACTGAATAATACAAAACTGAGGCTTGTGGACCAACACTGTTGTAATTAGGCAATGATTCCTTTGTAAACAACAGATACAAAAACTGACAGGAGCTTATTTTGCTCTGAGGTACCTACCCTACAATTTAAGCTGTATATTAGAAATGCAGAGCTACACAGGGGCTGCAGCTAAAATATTAAAAACAAAAAAATAAACAGAAAAAAATTACCCACTCCAAACTGTGACTAGGATTCAGGAAGTTCTACTAATTGTTGCTTCTGCAAAATATTTCCTTTGCAGATGAGAAGTGTTAGATAAGCACTTATTCTGGAAGATATAGGACAAGCAAGGTGTTTAACAATAATCATGGTGGACACTGGATGATCTGTTTTATTTTTTAGCTTTGAAAAAGACAGGTCAAGAAGGTACTTGATTTTTATTTAGACATACATCACAGGAGGAAACAGGAGGAAAATAATCTATAAATAAATAAAAAGTTTGACCTTAAATAGGTAGTTTACACTAAAGCGTTTATCAGTTTATCTATACATTTGTACAAGTAAGATCAAAGTCTCTATCTCATCTATCACAGAGCTTGATATGCCTATGAACACTTACAACAGGATATTTCAGTGACTCGGGAAGTACCTTTTAGTTCTATATTTGCAAAGAAAAAAACATGCCAACAACAACAACAACAAAAACAACAACAACAACAACAAAAGTACTAGGTACCGATGTACGTTGGGTAAATGCTGAAAAGAGGATCTGTATTTAAAGTCGCAGGAACTGTGAACTTCAGCATGTGATTAACCTCAGGCAACTGTATACAACAAAGCAGCTATCATCTCTGGATGCTACTGCTGCTACCATTAGCAATAGCTAAGCTACACTACTTGCAACACAGATGCCGTGTTTAATAAAATGAGACATGGTATCTCTCACACCAGTGAATGGTGCTAAGACTCTCTGTGCCTACAAGGAATATAATGATCCTCAGACATCACACTCCATTTTTTGCTCTCTCCAGAGTCTGATTCTGGCAAATTCAGCTTCGAAGTCTGCTCCTCTCTTCCTGTGAGAACATAATAATAATAATAATAATAATAATAATAATAATAAAAGTAGGATCACAGCACCACCATCACTTAACTTTCTGCCTATTACTGAAGGTACAAATGAGTGACAATCAGAAAATGTTCTAGACTGCATATTCTAAAGTACTTAATATTTTTTTGTTATTTTTTTTTTTTTCACGGCTGGTTCTTTGGAAATACATATTCAGTCCTGATAAATATATCTTTGTATGTCTTTTATTGAACCATCCTTTGATGCTCTTTTTCTGAGTATTTCAAGTCTTCTCGAAGAAAAATTTAGAATTGTTCACTAGTGGTAGAAACATTACATCTGGGATTTTATATTACATTTTCTTTATTTTAATGCAAATTTCCATTCATTCCTTGTGCACTCAGGTAAGGTCTCTGTGCAATATGTGCCTATGGGGGAGAGTGAGAGGAGGAAAAAAGGAGTGAGACATAGCACAGCATTTACATGTTGGCATATGGGATATGAAGTCTAAAACTGTATTTCTTCTGCAAGAGTAAAATTCTCAGCCTTTTTTTTTTTTTTTATGTATATATATATAAATATAATTTAGGGAAAGCCCATACTCAATGTTAAAATAGAAGACAGTAATTTTATAAACTTCATTAAAACAACAATAACAAAACTTCAAGGCTGACTCTGCATCACACACTTAGCTGCTCAGAAATATCCACTGCAATAAATGAAGCTACAACAGGCATGCATTTGTTTCTTACTAAGGAAACTCCTGTAGTACTACGTTACTGTTTTGATGTGCAATGTGGTAAATCATATTGTTCATCAAGCATCAATGGGCTTGTTCTTAACAGTTGTGCAAACGATAGCAGTGGGAATGTATTTTATATGAAATGTATTATATTGAAGTGTGTATGGAACTGCAAACATTTTTGAAATGCAAGGCAGACAAATAATGCTCATTCAGGACAAACCATGTTCTTTGTACTTGTTTCAGCTTTATTGCCTTTCTTCTTCTCTCCCAAAAATACCTTCCATCAAATGCTCATAGGCAGAATAGACCTTCAGATTCTGAAAATATTTTTTTAAAAAAGTTAACGATTTCTAGTTCACTACTACTACTGAATATATCTGACAACTTATATATTCACAGAGTCAAACTTACAAATCAAACAGCTTATTTAAACAAACAAACAACAAGAACAACAACAAAGCAGATCCAAAAAAAATACTCCTATCAAAAATCATTAATGGAGTGAGCCTCCCCTTCTTTGATTTCTGTAAACATTTGACCCACCTCTTTCTCAACAAGTAGCTGTATGGTTTCACAAGGGCTTTTGATTAGCACTAACAACTATGTTAAGCAAGCAATTCTGTGCTCTTGGTTCTTTCATATTTACCTGATTCTACTTTTATACTATTCTCCCATCATGCCAGCACAAACATTGAGGGTCAAAACAGTCAACTGGATGAAAGATTTGATTCGGGCTAGAAATAGTTTTTATTTGTTGTACAATCACTTTTAAAGCTTTTAAGCTTTTAGAAGTTCAGGTTTTGCCCAGACTGGTTCCCTGGCCTGGATGGCCATGCTTGAATCTTTCAGACATACCTACACTAGTGCCTTACAAGACTGGAGAAAGGAAAAGGCCAGGGGAGAGTGAGATGAGGTGTGCCTTTGGCCATAAAGAGACAGGGTTAGTGTCCTCTCACTCTTTGGGTAACAGAATCTCCAATCAAAAGGTAAAGGGAAGGACTGCTTGTTTCACACTTACAGGGTCCAGTATAGATGGAAGTTAGTTTGAGAGGTGTAGAGGAGCATGATAGGCCTGGAGGTAGGAGGTTTACTGAAAAGCCATGAGACTCATGCTTACTTCAAAAGGCACCAAGAAGTGATGCAGCCTCTGACAGAGGGTTCCCACTGTGGTCACCTTCTTCCTGTACAAATTCTTCTCATTTTTCCTAACCATTCATCAAGAACAGACAAAATTTTCTGGCTCATTTCCCTCACCAATCACTTTTAAAACTTATGTGCCTTTTATTTGGTTTTCAAGAACTTTATCCACCTTCCTTAATTTTTTAGTAATCATTGCTAATGGTTCTGATCCTACCTCAGCTAGTCACTGCTGTTCAATGTTGTGAATTTTTGACATTCAAATTGAAAGTTTGACTCCAAATTGAAAATGCTTGACTATTTAAGGAACTATTTCAGGGTTGGCAATACATTTGATTGAGGTTATTTTTTTCTGTTTTCAGGGGAGGAAGGCTGTTCTTTTTGTTTGTTTATTTGTTTTGTTTTGTTTTGTTATGTTTTGTTTTCTCCTTGCAGTTTGCTCTGATAGAAAAAAAAAATCTTCAGGAAATATTGTAGTGGTCATGATAACTGTATGGGAACTTAAAAAAACATGGGTACCCATTTACGGTTCTCACTGCTGAAGTCCAGTGTGAATCTACGCATTACCAGAAGTTCTCAAACATCTAGACATCCCACAAATAATAATAATAATAATAAATATGTCAACTTTTTTTATTTATGTACCTGATCATTAAAAATGCAAAAGAATGTAACCTCACAGTACTATTCCACTTAGGAGAGAGAGCATATGGTTTGCAATTTGAAGATCTGCCTGTTGGTATCAAAAAGCAGATTTCTACAACTTCAGGATAAAACAGAACTTCAATGTTCTTTAAAACAACGTACCAAAGAACTTGCATTAACACTTGTCTCCATTTTTCCTGACCTGGCAGCTAGATACATGGCTATATTTAAGCAGTTCAGTTCTTGAGAAGTAATTTCTCCTTGTGTATTTACCTAGAATGCCAATGAAATGCACAATAACTTCTTGTTAAAAATATTTATGTGTATAGTTTTACCTGGCACTTACCGTGTCAAATGGAGTACACATCTCTGAAACTGTGATATTCACTTATCTTGACATCCCAAGCAGCCAGATAATTATCTATACACAGGACATAAAAATGAAATAGCAGAAATGAGTTTAAGATGCAAATGAGGATGTCGCATCATCCTTTAAGACATTGAGAACAATTTTTAAGTGCAAAAATTGCTGTTAATAAAGTAGTGAATACTGCCAGATTAAAGAGAGTGATTTCATAACATGTTGGACCACTTCAGTTCATCCTTAAGATTTGTAATCCTGACCAAACAGAAGCAGTATTAGTGGGAATGAGGATTTTTTTATGTTTCATTAACTTGGTAAGTAGTTATGGTATAAGAAGAATTGAATATATTGTTCCTTCAATGTTTAAATATAAAGTCTCTAAATGTTGATTTATGAAAAATTAAAACAAAATGTAATTAACTTGGAGAACCCTACTTAAAATTTCTTTATTTTGTTGATTTTTAGATTTTTTGTTTGTTTGTTTGTTTTCCCAAATGTCTTTGTGCTAAAAAAAAAAATAAATAAAAAAAATGGAGTTAAGTCTTACTATTTTTCTTTTTGTCTGAAAAAAACTTAAAGGTTCTTTAGGGAACTATTTGGTAACAATTTCTTTTAACTTCTGTTTGGGAATTGTAGTAGGAATGAAACAAATTTTTTCTGCAAGCAGAATAAAATGATCAAGCAGTTACTACTGTGTCTTAATAAACAGGGAAGCCTACAGACATAGGAGTAACTCACAGGAGAAGATATGAAGAAGTAGATGAGAGAAGAAGATTGTCATTGTTCATGTCAGTATTCAAAGATTCAGGATTCTAGCAAGAGAGAGAAATTTGTGTCATGTCCCCCCAAAAATGCTTGATTTAGAAGGGTAGTCTCCTAAAGACTAGAAAAGTGTGTCAGACTTTTCTGTAACATATACTTTTTATAATATAACTTGACATTCGTTACTTTTGGAAGACTGTAAGGTATGCATCTTTTTGGTTTCAATGTATTTGAACAGGTGAGTTGCAGAACATGGCCTGCAAAATCAAATTACAACCACGGATTTGAAAACGTGTTACAAATACACAGGGGTGCAGTATACACAGGGAGTTAGATACTTGGACTACTTTTCTCATTTTGGAAGATGTTGCAGAGAAGGGTTTGGAGTGGCTGGAAGTAATATCCAGATTCGGTGAAGTTGCAAGTTTAAAACAGAATATTTCATAACGGGAGGGGGTGGGGACCACAGATCACAATTGCTGTATATACAGAAGCTACCGCCTTGCTTCCATTACATCTTAAATGAATTTTAAACATACAAGTATTATAGGTATACAGTTATATTCACAAGGGATAGCTGTGTTACAAGACTTCCCTAGCCTGTCCCAGGACAGCCAGCCATCGTAGTCCATTAAGTTTAAAAGTCCATTAAGTTTAAAAAATTAAAAACAAACAAACAAACAACAGCAACAAATATGAATAAATCTGTCTAATGTATCTTGAAAATAATTTGAAAATAATTATCAAAATACAGTACTTTGAGTTCAGCTTTTTATTTTTTTATTTTTTTTTTCCTTTACTTATACACAGCATATAGCAGTAGTTCCTTCTAAACTGTAGATGAGATTAGGTCCTTTCATATTTTATACCTATTGACGTGAAAACACTTTCATTTTCCAACCCCTACAATGTATATTTGTATGTATGTATGTATGCACTTCCTTTTCAAATAAAAACTTTAAACACAATTCTGTCCTGATCCTAAAGTGGAAAGGAATCCAAGGTTGTATTTTCTAAGAGACTGGAAGGTAGGGACACTTACATTATCCCCAGGATAATGGGAGAAATTCTGAATTATTGCTGTAGTTATGCTCTTAGAAACAGCACCTCAAACAGTAATTTGCCTTCTATATTATATGAATGATTTTTTTTTCCATGATATGAGCATAACACACATACTAGGTCTTTATATCTTGTGTCAGATTGATAGGAAAACAAGAAAACATGTATATCTCTTCATTTCAAAATACAGGTGAATTAGGCATCCTTCCCTGTACTATTTTCTACAGGGAAAAATAAATAAATAAATAAAAATCTAAGAGCTATGTTAGAGTTTGAGCTGTGCTTTCCTTTATATCTCTTTCTACGTTTTCTTATGCTTTTAGGAGGAGAAGCGTTCAAAATTACTTTTGGAAAGATTGTCTTGATTATAGTTTCTCTTCAATTCTGCAGTTATTTTACTGAAGTCTAGGGATCAAGTGCAATTCTCATTAAAGCCAGCTGGAATATTTCTTCTACTTCACTAAGCACTGGATGGGGCTTACTATTTCCCAGATGAATGTAGGCACCCTTTGCCCAAATGGACATTACTCATTGCGTTTGCCTACAGCACATACTCCCTCAACTATCACTCAGTTCTCCAAGTTTTTAGTGTGCTTTCCATTAGCCTTAATGGCTGATGTGCCTATCTAATTCACTGCGTCATTTAACCATTTTCAAAATAGTTCAAAAATTCTTTTTGAAAGAAACATGTTTCCCTGTGAAAAGTCTGTTTCCTTTCTACCCTGCTTTCCTCTGCCTCACCTTTCTTAAAGAAGAAAAAGTTTAATCTTTCTAGAAATACTCGTTAGCGGGACATCCACTAGAAGATGTTTGTACTTGTAAAAAAATGAAAAGAAAAAGAAAACAGTGAAGTTGAAAAAAATATATATTTTTCAGAGCTTGTTAAGCACTAGCAAGTTTTTTCACTCATCTTGGATGGTAGGTTTACTGTTGCAGGAGTACATTCATTAAAGCTGTTTTACTCATACTACTTTTATGCCTCCAGGTCAGAAGAGCTATACCCTGCACTTTTCACTGACATCTATCGCATGTGAAAATAACCATCACAGCAAGACCTTGATGAGCAAAATCAAATTACTCACAAATCAAAGGCCATCTCTCGTCTTAAAAAGTCAGGGTCACAGCTGCAGGCTATAATCAGTGAATGGTCATGATGGCTCCAAAGCAATGACCATGTAATATATACAAGACAAATTATGAAGGTGCTTAAAAAGTTTCCTGAACCTTAAAACAAATAAAACAACAAGAACAAAAACTCAAATTGCAGTTGCAGTTTGGATTTTACATTATAAATAAACCCTTGCAAAGGCATAAACAAAGAAAATGCAATATTAGTTAATGATGTGCTAGCTTTTCTTTTTAGAGTCTGATATTATCTACTAGTTTATCGCACGTTATCCACCAGATTATAATACATGCTTACGTTTCAGCCACAAGGATTAAGCATTTGATTGTAGTAATGCCTCTTTATTTTTTCTATAAATAGCTGTGAGACAAGTTATTTTCTTGTATAACTTCAGTGAGCCAGCAGACATGCCAGCAGGGAATATGGCCTTGTTAGTCATAGAATCATAGAATCATTTAGGTTAGAAAAGACCTCTAAAATCATCAAGTCATACTGTTAACCTAGCACTGCCAAATCTACTCCTAAATCATGTCCCTGAGCACCACATCTTAATGTCTTTTGGATACTTCTGGGATGGTGACTGAACTACTTCCCTGGGCAGCCTGTTCCATTGCCTCACAACCCTTTCAGTGCAAGTTTCTCCTAATATCCAAACCAAACCTCCCCTGGTGCAACTTGAGGCCCTTTCCTCTTGTCCTATTACTTCTTGACTGGGAGAAGAGACTGACACCCACCCCGCTACAACCTCCTTTGAGGTAAGACAGAGAGCAATATGTCTCCCCTGAGCCTCCTTTACTCTGGGCTAAATAACCCCAGTTCCCTCAACTGTTTCTCATAAGAATCACAGAATAGGCAGGGTTGGAAGAGACTTTTGAAGATCATCTAGTCCAACCCTCCTACCAAGCAGGATCACCTCCTAGAGCATACTGAACAGGATGGCATCCAGGTGGGTTTGAATATCTCCAGAGAAGGAGACTCCACAACCTCTCTGGGCAACCTGTTCCAGTGCTCTGTCACCCTCAGAGTAAAGTGCTCCCTCATAGAATCATAGAATCATAGAATATCCCGAGTTGGAAGGGACCCATAAGGATCATCGAGTACAACTCTTGGCACCACAGAGGTCTACCCAAAATTTTAGACCATGTGACTAAGTGCACAGTCCAAACACTTCTTCAATTCAGACAGGCTTGATGCAGTGACTACTTCCCTTGTGAGCCTATTCCAGTGTGCGACCACCCTCTCAGTGAAGAACCTCTTCCTGATGTCTAGCCTAAACCTCCCCTGCCTCAGCTTGAGGGTCCTATCACTGGTGACTAATGAGAATAGGTTGGTGCCTGCCCCTCCACTCCCACTCGTGAGGAAGCTGTAGACTGCGATGAAGTCTCCACTCAGCCTCCTCTTCTCCAGGCTGAACAGGCCAAGTGACCTCAGCCTCTCCTCATATGTCTTCCCCCCTAGGCCCTTCACCATCTTCATAGCCCTCATATCAAGCCAGAACCTCCTGGGCTTCAATTTGTGCCCACTGTGTCTCTTCCTGTCACTGGGCACAACTGAAAAGAGACCGGCTCCATCTTCTCAACACCCTCTCCTTAAATATTTATATACATTAATGAGGTCACCCCTCAGTCTTCTCTTTTTCAGGCTAAACAGGCCCAGTTCTTTCAACCTGTCCTTTTATAACAGGTGCTCCAGTCCTCAAATCATCTTAGTAGCTCTCCTCTGAACTTGCTCCAGTAGTTCTATGTCCCTCTTATACTGGGGAGCCCAGAGCTGGACAAGGTACTGCACGAGTGACCTCACAAGGGCTGAGTGGAAGGGGAAGGATCACCTCCATTCTTCTGTTGGCAACACTCTTCTGAATGCAGGCCAGGATACCTTTGGCCTTCTTGGCCACAAGGGCACATACATTGCTGACTCATGGTCAGCCTGCTGTCCACCAGGACTCCCAGGTCCCTCTCTGCAGAACTGCTCTCCAGCAGGACAGCACCCAGCCGTTACTGGTGTTTGGTGTTATTCCTTCTTAGGTGCAGGACCCTTGCCCTTCCCTTGCCCTTGTTGAACTTCAATAAGACTTGCTCTCTAGACCCTTCACCAACATTGTTGCCCTTCTTTGGACACAATGCAACATCTTGATGTCCTTCTTGTAGTTAGGGGCCCACAACTCTGTATTCAAGGTGCAACCTCAACAGAGCCAAGTACAGAGCGACAATCACTTCCCTAGTCCTGCTGGCCTCACTGTTCCTGATACAAGCCAGGATGTTGTTTGCCTTCTTGGCCACCTGAGCACGCTGCTGGTTTATAAACAGCTTGCTATTGCCCGATACCCCCAGGTCACTTTTCACTGGTCAGCTTTCCAGGCACTCTTTCCCCAGTGTGTAACATTGCATGGGCTTGTTGTGCCCCAAGTGAAGGACAAGGCACATGTTGAACTTCATACAGTTGGCTTTGGCTCATGGATCCAGACTATCCAGATCCCTCTGTGGAGCCTTCCTACCTTAAAGCAGATCAACATTTGCTCCCAACATGGTGTCACCCATAAACTTAAAAAGGGTGGACTCGATCCTCTTATCCAGATCATTGATAAAGATATTGAAGAGAACTGGCCACAGTACTGAGCCCTGGCATGCACCGCTTGTGACTATCCTCTAACTGGATTTATCTCCATTTATTACAACTCTTTGGGACCAGCCACCCAGCTACTTTTTTACCCAGCAAAATGTATGCCTGTCCAAGACATGAGTATTCAGTTTCTCAAGAAGAATGCTGTGGGAAAGTGTCAAAAATTCTACTAATGCCTAGGAAGGCCACATCCACAGCCTTTCCCTCATCCACTAAACACGTCAGCTTGTTGTAGATGATCAGTTTCGCCAACAGGATTTGCCTTTCGTAAGCCCATGCTGACTGGGCCTTATCACATGTGCCATGTGATGGCATTCAAGATCATAAAATCTTAGAACAGCTTAGGCTGGAAGGGACCTAAAAGATCATCTAACTCTACCCCCCCTGCCATGGGCAGGGGTGCCATCCACTAGATCAGGTTGCCCAGAGCCTCATCTACCTGGTCTTGAACACCTCCAGGGATGAGGCATCCACTTCTCTGGGCAACCTGTTCCAGTGCCTCACCACTCTCTGAGTGAAGAACTTCCTCTTAATCTCCATTCTAAATCTTCTTTGTCTTAGTTTAAAACCATTCCCCCTTGTCCTATCATTTTCATTTTGGTGAAAACATTTTTCACCAAAAGTTTCCAACTTTTTGCTAAGCTCCCTTTAAGTACTTTAAGGACTCATTGAGGAGACCCAGGAGTTTTCTCTTCTTCAGGCTCAACAGCCCCAGCTCTCTTAGCCTTTCTTCATAGGAGAGGAGCTCCAGCCCTTTGATCATCTTTGTAGCCATCCTCTGCACCCGTTCTAACAGATCAACATCCTTCTTGTGCTGGGAGCTCCAGACCTGCACTCAGTACTCCAAGTGGGGCCTCACAAGGGCAGAGTAGAGGGGGACAGTCAACTCCCTCCGCCTGCTGCATACTTCTCTTTTGATGCAGCCAAGCCAACCCCTTATCCATTGAATGATCCACGGATCAAATCCCTCTGTCTCTAATCTGGACACTAGGACATCATGTGGAACCGTGGATGAAAGAACACCTGTTGATATAGTATACATAGACTTCGGCAAGACCTCTGACACAGTCTCCCATAGTATTCTCCTGGAGAAGGTACAGGTACACTCTTTGCTTGGTTAAAAACTGTCTGGACGTCCGGGCCCATAGAGTAGTGATCATTTGAACATGAGCTGGCAGTGTGCCCAGGTGACCAAGAAGGCCAACGGCATCCTGGCTTGTATCGGGAATAATGTAGCCAGCAGGACCAGGGAGGTGATCCTCCTCTTGCATTCTGCTCTGGTGAGGCCGCACCTCGGGTACTGTGTTCAGTTTTGGGCCCCTAACTACAAGAAAGACATTGAGGCCCTGGAGCATGTCCAGAGTAGGGTTATGAAGCTGGTGAAGGGCTTGGAACACAAGTCCTATGAGGAGCGGCTGAGGGAACTGGGGTTGTTCTGTCTGAGGAGGCTCTGGGGAGACCTTATTGCACTCTACAACTACCTGAAAGGAAGTTGTGGGGAGCTGGAGGTCGACCTCTTCTCACAGGTGATAGGACTAGAGGCAATGGCCTCAAGCTGCGCCAGGTGAGGTTTAGTTTGGAAAGCAGGAGACATTCCTTCTCAGAAAGAGTGTTTGGGCATTGGAACATGTTGCCCAGGGAGCTGGTGGAGTCCCTGTCCATGGGGGTGTTTAAGGAAAGTTTGGATCTGGTGCTTCGGGACATGGTTTAGTGGGTGACATTGGTAGTAGGGTGAATGTTGGACCAGATGATCTTGAAGGCATTTTCCAACCTTAATGATTCTATGATTCTATGAAAGGCCTTACAGAAATCCAGGTAGATGACATCTGTCAGTCTTCCCTTGTCAACTGATGTAGTCAGTCCATCGTCAAAAGCCACAAGATTGGAGAGGCAGGATTTGCTTTTGGTGCAGCCATACTGGCTGTTTTGGATCACTTTTTTGCCTTGAATGTGCCTTGATATTGCTTCCAGAAGGATATTTTCCATGATCTTGACAGGTACAGAGGTGAGGCTCACCTGTCTGTATTTCCTTGGTTCCTCTTGTCTACCCTTTTTAAAAATGGGAGTGGTTTCCCCTTTTCCAGTCAGAAGGTATTCCACCTGACTGCCAGAACTTTTCAAATATGATGGAGAGAGGCCTGGAAACTACATGAGCCAATTCTTTTAGGATCCTTGGATGCATGTCATCAGGCCCTATAAACTTGTACTTGTTTGATGATTAAGATGATTAATCCTTCCTCTGTATTCTTATTTGTCCAGTGCAGTGGAACACGATTGTACCAATGACAAATTACTGCCTTGTGCTTTACCAAATTTCAAAATAAATGTGATCGTTATTGCTTAGTGCATCAGAGTAATTGGTTATTGAGGAAGATGCTTATTTTTAACAGGTACTCACCTTCACAGTTGTCCTCTTCTAAGTCTATAAAAAATCAGAGCTTTGTTTATTGGGCTAGTTTTTCATCCAACTCTTCTTTTTATCTTTAATTACAAACATTTAAAGTCTAAAATTGTCAGAAACAAGTCTAGAATCATGTTACCTTGTGCTTTTCGTAGAGCTGTGTGGAAAAATGGATTTCTTCCTCTCTTAAGACCTCATATACACCGTTTCTGTGTCAGTTCATTGATACAAACAGACTGTGACAAATCAACTTTTGCTATAATTACAGAAACTGGATTTTGTTACTCTTCTTTTTTTTCTTTCCTCCATCTGCAGCTATGAGTTACAGCAGGGGCTCTTAATTTATATATTCTGTTTAGTTCTTCAACTGTCTTGAACTGCATATGGATATGGAAAAGGGCCTCAGTCCTGCTCTTATAATGAGGAATTTGCCTTCAAAAACAAGTTGACATCAAACAAAGGAAATAATGCATAAATAAATAAAAATAAATAAAAATAATAAAAAACACCCCAAAGTAGAACTGCTTGGTTGTTTGGGTAAGATGGTTCTGCTATTTCTGGCCATGTGAGAAAACAGAAATAGCATTTGGAAGGAAAATGTTTAATGGTTCAGAGGAAGGACTATGTTAATGATTTGCAGGATGTAAGCTAGAATGGCAATGCCAGCCTTTTAGCATCCCCTTATTTGACCTTCCTCCTCTCTGATACTACGCACAGGAAACAAATGTCCTAATCACAGAATAAACAGGGGTCATTTGGCTAATATTCAGCAATCTATTTAACCACTGGGGCAGGGAGTTGGATCCTACCTTAAGTTGTATTCCTTGTGGTAGTTAGCTTGGAGTTATGTGTGATGAAGTTTCACATTTTTCTAAGTGCCTTTGGCCTCATCCCCAGTCTAGTAAGTCCCCTGATATTTCATCTGTGATTCATTTTCATCCTAAATATTTTCTTTAGTGTTGCTAGTGATGGATAAATCACACGGAATAGAAAAAAAAAAAAAAAAAAAAAACTTTAAAAATCATTCAAATAGACTGAACAAGAGAGCATTACAAGTGACCAGCTGGCTGAAATTTAATTGGCAGAGTTTGGTCAATGTAAGTAAACTTGCCAAGATTTAGTGTTCTGTTAGGTCATCTGTTTCCTCCTAACTAAACATATCACGGATATTTATAGACATAAATGTATTATTATTCCTCACCATCTCCAAAACTTGTCATTTCTGGTATTTGAATGTCAGTTATGAGGGAAAATAAGGAAAACTCTAATGTAAGCTCCTGACATCAGATGGAAAATGTGAAGGGAAAACATTTGTTGTTTTTCTTTTCCAGAGGAAAAGAAAGTTTAACAAGCTTCTTTCCTATTTTACATTAAAAATAAAAAATTAAAAAAAAAAATCACAGTTTTTTCATGCAGTTAAATGTTAATGAGGTATTATGCATTGCTAAACTCAACTGTAAAAAAATATTCTCTCAGTACAGAAAAAATATGTAGTGGGGGATGTTGCTTACTGTGCTTGGGCTGAAGGGAATGTACCAAAGCACTACTTATATGCAGAAAAAACTCGTGCTCTTGTTCTTTTTTTCTATCGGTAGGTTGCTTCCTGTACAAACCATTATTTCTACTGTACTTATTCCTGTGGACCATTTGGACCATTTGGACCATTTGCTTTTGTTCAGGCCCAGATTCTACTCATTTATGATCAGAGGCCAAATAAAGCAAGCAAGAATTTTTCCAGTCATTTTAATGGTTGCCAAATTAATTCCATATACAGAATTATACTGGTAATATTGTATTAAATTATATTACACTGGTTGTTCTTTACACTAGTTTAGTGGGTTTACATGGCAAGGTTTTGGTAGCAGGGGTGGGACCATAGGGGTGGCTCCTGAGAGAAGAATCCAGAAGCTGCCCCATGGTAGATAAGGGTCCCACCACTGGCCAGAACCGGGCCAATAAGCGATGTTTGTGCCTCTGTGAGAGCAAATTTAATACAGGGAAGAAAAATGCTGTGGAACAGAGGCTGGGAGAGAGAGAGGGAGAGAAACAGCCCTGCAGGTGCCTTCTTTCAGTGAAGAAGGAGGGGGAGAGCTGTTCCAGGTGCCAGAGCAGAAGTCCCTGCAGCCTGTGGTAAGGACCATGGTGGAGTAGGCTGTCCCCCTACAGCCCATGGTGTACTACAGTGGAGCAGGGTTCCATGCTGCAGCCTGTGGAGGAGCCCCCGGTGGAGCAGGTGGATGCGGCCTGCAGGAGGCTGCGGCCCATGGAGAGCCCCCACAGGAGCAGGCCCTGGGCCAAAGCTGCAGCCCGTGGAGAGGAGGACCAGAGAGAGGAGTCCTGCCCACGCAGGAGCAGGGGGTCTGGGGGGAGCGGTCACCTGTGGGGGACCAATGCTGGAGCAGTTTGCTCCTGGGGGATGGACCCCCGTGGTACGGAGCCATGTGGGAGCAGTTCTTGAAGAGCTGCTGCCTGTGGTAAGCCCTCACAGGATCAGTTCAGGAAGGACGGCATCCCATGGGAGGGACCCCACACTGGAGAAGGGGCAGAGAGAGACCAAGAAGGAGCAGCAGAGACAAAGCGCTATAGACTGACCACAACCCCCGTTCCCCCATTCCCCCACGCCGCGCAGGGGGAGGAGGTAGAAGAGAGTGGATGGGGGGAAGGCATTTTGATTTTCTTTCCTTTGTTTCTCACTTCTCCAGCTTGTTAGTAATAGGCAATAAATCTTACTGTCTCCCTTCTCTGAGTCTGTTTTGCCCATTATAATTGTTGAGCTATCTCTCCATCCTTATCTCAACCCCTGAGCCTTTTGTGTCGTATTTTCTCCCCCTTCTCCTTCGAGGAGGAGAAGTGAGAGAGTGACTGTGGTGGTAATCAGCTGCCCACCTGAGTAAACCACCACAACTAGCTATATGGAAGACCATTAAAAATTACTGTTCAGTTCACTGGGAGTTTATTCATCCTTACTGCTTTCAGTAAAGAAATAATTGGTTACAAATGATTGGTTACAATTAAATATGGGTCTAGACGTTCCTCCAGCTTTACGTTTCATCAGAGTATGTAACTACAATAAATATGCCAACCTGCAAACCTTACGTGATAAGAATTGTTCATGTTTTTCTTTATCACTCTTCCCTATCTCCTCCAAAGTATACTGGTTTCTTTTCTGAGGAACCAACAAGCTCTCTCTGGAGTATTTCCTGATATCTTAATGGAGTTTACTTTCTTCTTGTGGCCCAGATTTTGAAGTTGCACTCCGTTTCTGTACAGGAGACAAACAGACACAATACTGAAAACACTTCCTTTCTTCCAGTACTTTACATTGCCTAGAATCAGAACATGTTCTATCTAAAAAATATAGATTATGAAAAGCAAAATTTTAATATGTAAACAATGATGCAGCTTTCTACCTTAGATGTTTTAGGCCTTGTAAGTAAGTTAAGAGTATGTTAGGTGCATTAAAGGACCATTTCAAGATAGTT